>NC_068284.1:1266338-1566338 GCF_025860055.1 Xyrauchen texanus
TGGCCAATGAGGTGCGCGTCTCTACCTGGTTGCCAAGAGGAATGGACCAATCAGCAGAAGAGCGATGCTGGAGCGGGTGTTATAATAAACATTTAGTTCGGCACACAAGTGTTTCTTCTGATTCAAGATTATTACTACAAATCCTTTGTTTTTGACGACGTTGAAACAGAGGTAAGTTTCTCTGTCTCTCTCTCTCTATATATATATATAAATATATATTTAGACAGTATATAAATGCACGTATATGTGTATTGTACTTTACTGTAAGACCTGTAAACATACGCATATCCAACGCTAAGCATTTAAAAGTACTTTAAACTTTCAGAAAGGGTACCAAGCAAATTAAAATATAAATATCTTCTTTGCCCAACCACATAAGCCCGGTTATTTTTTGTAACATTGAGGAGAAATGCTCTTATTTCAATGAATAGTATAATAATTGTTTTTGTTCGACAAACCTTTTATTCAAAGCATAAAGCTTAACCCTTTAAAGCCTAAATAATGAAATAATAGGCAGAAAATACAAATTTAAAATTAGGTTTTATTAAGGGGCCTTGTATAAACCTTGAATCTAATAAATATTCAAGCGTATATATTGTTAAATTGTATATTGTATCGTTGTGGCAATGTACTGTATCTCTGCTATATGTTGACAAAGTGTTAATGACATTAACAAAGTGTTAATTACATTTTCTAAAGACAAAATCGTTTATTTGACAAGACTGCAAAAGTATTAAAACAAACAAATGTCATAATACTTAGAATTATGATTATCATATATTGATGATTTTCATCACATTAAAGGGATTGCACATTAAAAAAAGGCTAAATGAAAATTATCTAATTACAGGACTGACTTGTCAAATCCTCAAATGTTTCATCACACAGTGTACAGAAGTGTGCAAAGACAAATGACTGAAAACAAATAAAAGAAACACTCTGCACAGCCCTCTTCTTAAACCGAACCTTTCTTTGGAAGATCCTATTGTCAGACACCTGTGAATTGGGAGGATTCATTTCAGGCATGTACTTTGAAGATATACCAAAAAATGGCATATATGCCGAGAGAGAAACGGTGGTAGAGCATGAGACTTTTAATCACAGTGTCATGGGGATTGAGCTCCATGTTGGGTTTAACGTTTAGCTATCGCCACAGGTATGTGGTACTAGTGCAAATGTATCCTCCCTGCCATGCAAACACTCACTGACTAGAGAGAACGGCAACATTTCTGGGAACTTGTCCAGAAATTCAGAACAGGTAACAGGTCTGCAGCTATCTGCTTCCAAAGTACTATCTCTAAAAATAAGCGCAGTGCTGCTGTTAATGTGTTTAACAATCCCCACTAACCAATCTGCCTCCTTTCAAACCCATCAAGTATGACACACATGCCATTGACTGCCACAGCGTAATCTTGAAGGTGGTACCTCATGTGTCTCTGTGGCGCAATCGGTTAGCGCGCTCGGCTGTTAACCGAAAGATTGGTGGCTCAAGCCCACCCAGGGACGAAGAGAGCTTTTAATTGCCACAAAAGGCATAGCCTGAGCACATGGACCTCACATTATAGCAGATGGAGCAGCGAAAGCAACAAAGTGGAAGAAAATCTCATGTTAATGCTTTTGCATTTTTTATACCAATGTTCTGACATTTTGGTTGACCAATTACAGGACTGACTTGTCAAATCCTCAAATGTTTCATTACACAGTGTACAGAAGTGTGGAAAGACAAATGCCAGAGAAAAAAATACAAGTAAATCTTAGCCTGGTCCTAGTCTTAAACCCAACATTTCTTTGGAAGTTCCATTGTAAAATGGGATGTTTCATTTCAAGCATGTACTTTGAGTATTTGCAAATAAATGACATCACACAGAAACAGAAAACGTAGGCCCGACTAGCTCAGTCGGTAGAGCATGAGACTCTTAATCTCTGTCTAGAGAGAATGGTGAATAAATAACAATCTATCTGCTTCCAAAGCAATATCACAAAAATCAAGCACAGTGCTGCTGCTTCTGTGTTTAACAATCCCCATTAACCAATCTCTTCAAGTCTCCTTTCAAACCCTTTTCACATATGAGGCACAACATGCTGTTGATTGCCACATCATAACCCAGAAGGTGACTATTCACCTGTCTCTTTGGTGCAATTAAGTAGTGCATTTGGCTATTAACCGATAGTCTGCTGTTTCAAGCCTACCCAGGATGACAATAGATTTTAAGTGCCACAAAAGGCGTAGCCTGAGCATTGGGACAACCCCTTATTGCAGGTGGAGTAGTGAAACAAGCAAAGTGGAGTAAAATCTCAGTCCAAAGCATTTGCATTTCTTTACACATACCAATGTTCTGACATTTTGGTTGACTAATTACAGGACTGACTTGTCAAATCCTCAAATGTTTCATCACACAGTGTACAGAAGTGTGCAAAGACAAATGACTGAAAAATAAATAAAAGAAACACTCTGCACAGCCCTCTTCTTAAACCGAACCTTTCTTTGGAAGATCCTATTGTCAGACACCTGTGAATTGGGAGGATTCATTTCAGGCATGTACTTTGAAGATATACCAAAAAATGGCATATATGCCGAGAGAGAAACGGTGGTAGAGCATGAGACTTTTAATCACAGTGTCATGGAGATTGAGCTCCATGTTGGGTTTAACGTTTAGCTATCGCCACAGGTATGTGGTACTAGTGCAAATGTATCCTCCCTGCCATGCAAACACTCACTGACTAGCGAGAACGGCAACATTTCTGGGAACTTGTCCAGAAATTCAGAACAGGTAACAGGTCTCCAGCTATCTGCTTCCAAAGTACTATCTCTAAAAATAAGCGCAGTGCTGCTGTTAATGTGTTTAACAATCCCCACTAACCAATCTGCCTACTTTCAAACCCATCAAGTATGACACACATGCCATTGACTGCCACAGCGTAATCTTGAAGGTGGTACCTTGTGTGTCTCTGTGGCGCAATCGGTTAGCGCGTTCGGCTGTTAACTGACTGAAAGGTTGATGGTTCAAGCCCACCCAGGGACGAAGACAGCTTTTAATTGCCACAAAAGGCATAGCCTGAGCACATGGACCTCACATTATTGCAGATGGAGCAGCGAAAGCAAGAAAGTGGAAGAAAATCTCATGTTAATGCTTTTGCATTTTTTATACCAATGTTCTGACATTTTGGTTGACCAATTACAGGACTGACTTGTCAAATCCTCAAATGTTTCATTACACAGCGTACAGAAGTGTGCAAAGACAAATGACTGTTCAAGTCCCTGGGTTCGAGCCCCACATTGGGTGTCACTATTAGCTATTGTCACAGGTATGTGCAAGATGTATTCTCCCAGCCATTAAAACACTCTCTGTCTAGAGAGAATGGTGAATAAATAACAATCTATCTGCTTCCAAAGCAATATCACAAAAATCAAGCACAGTGCTGCTGCTGCTTCTGTGTTTAACAATCCCCATTAACCAATCTCTTCAAGTCTCCTTTCAAACCCTTTTCACATATGAGGCACAACATGCTATTGATTGCCACATCATAACCCAGAAGGTGACTATTCACCTGTCTCTTTGGTGCAATTAAGTAGTGCATTTGGCTATTAACCGATAGTCTGCTGTTTCAAGCCTAACCAGGATGACGATAGATTTGAAATGCCACAAAAGGCGTAGCCTGAGCATTGGGACAACCCCTTATTGCAGGTGGAGTAGTGAAACAAGCAAAGTGGAATAAAATCTCAGTCCAAAACATTTGCATTTCTTTACACATACCAATGTTCTGACATTTTGGTTGACTAATTACAGGACTGACTTGTCAAATCCTCAAATGTTTCATCACACAGTGTACAGAAGTGTGCAAAGACAAATGACTGAAAAACAAATAAAAGAAACACTCTGCACAGCCCTCTTCTTAAACCGAACCTTTCTTTGGAAGATCCTATTGTCAGACACCTGTGAATTGGGAGGATTCATTTCAGGCATGTACTTTGAAGATATACCAAAAAATGGCATATATGCCGAGAGAGAAAAGGTGGTAGAGCATGAGACATTTAATCACAGTGTCATGGAGATTGAGCTCCATGTTGGGTTTAACGTTTAGCTATCGCCACAGGTATGTGGTACTAGTGCAAATGTATCCTCCCTGCCATGCAAACACTCACTGACTAGAGAGAACGGCAACATTTCTGGGAACTTGTCCAGAAATTCAGAACAGGTAACAGGTCTCCAGCTATCTGCTTCCAAAGTACTATCTCTAAAAATAAGCGCAGTGCTGCTGTTAATGTGTTTAACAATCCCCACTAACCAATCTGGCTCCTTTCAAACCCATCAAGTATGACACACATGCCACTGACTGCCACAGCGTAATCTTGAAGGTGGTACCTCATGTGTCTCTGTGGCGCAATCGGTTAGCGCGTTTGGCTGTTAACTGACTGAAAGGTTGATGGTTCAAGCCCACCCAGGTGCGAAGACAGCTTTTAATTGCCACAAAAGGCATAGCCTGAGCACATGGACCTCACATTATAGCAGATGGAGCAGCGAAAGCAACAAAGTGGAAGAAAATCTCATGTTAATGCTTTTGCATTTTTTATACCAATGTTCTGACATTTTGGTTGACCAATTACAGGACTGACTTGTCAAATCCTCAAATGTTTCATTACACAGCGTACAGAAGTGTGCAAAGACAAATGACTGTTCAAGTCCCTGGGTTCAAGCCCCACATTGGGTGTCACTATTAGCTATTGTCACAGGTATGTGCAAGATGTATTCTCCCAGCCATTAAAACACTCTCTGTCTAGAGAGAATGGTGAATAAATAACAATCTATCTGCTTCCAAAGCAATATCACAAAAATCAAGCACAGTGCTGCTGCTTCTGTGTTTAACAATCCCCATTAACCAATCTCTTCAAGTCTACTTTCAAACCCTTTTCACATATGAGGCACAAAATGCTGTTGATTGCCACATCATAACCCAGAAGGTGACTATTCACCTGTCTCTTTGGTGCAATTAAGTAGTGCATTTGGCTATTAACCGATAGTCTGCTGTTTCAAGCCTAACCAGGATGACGATAGATTTGAAATGCCACAAAAGGCGTAGCCTGAGCATTGGGACAACCCCTTATTGCAGGTGGAGTAGTGAAACAAGCAAAGTGGAATAAAATCTCAGTCCAAAACATTTGCATTTCTTTACACATACCAATGTTCTGACATTTTGGTTGACTAATTACAGGACTGACTTGTCAAATCCTCAAATGTTTCATCACACAGTTGTAACACTCTCCAATACTAAAGTTGAGTATCACACTATTATGGGATCTTCCGTACCGTTTCTATTGATAGGTAATGGAGTGGAGAAAAAAAAATATATCCACACTGATGAAATACCAATAGAAACGGTACGGAAGATCCCATAATAGTGTGATACTCAACTTTAGTATTGGAGAGTGTTACATAGTGGTGGCCCGTACGGGGAACTACGTGCCGTTTCTATTTGTTGATAGTGTTTTTTTGTGTGTGTTTATAAAAATGGAAGACATGACACAAGCAAATGGTGGAATAATCAATGTACATAATTATGAAATTGAGTCTGATGTGAATGAGTTAAGGTGTAGCTCGGTTGAGCCTGAGGATGCTGATTTCACTGCGGGCCCGTTTGTTACCAGACGGAACCCTACAGATGAAATAGCATCTGTTTTGAGTTCTTTATATAATTCTGATGATGATGATGATGATGAAAAAGAAATGATGAATATAAATGTTGTACAGACAATGCAAATGGAGATTGATAAACTCAAGGGTGATTTATTGGCTCTTAATGCAAAAATACAACATAATGAACAGGAATTACAACAGTCTGTAGATAGTTCCCTTAATAAGGAAACTAGTTTCCGGGAGTCAGTGGACGCTAGCTTAGCAGACTTAGAAGATCATTTTCAGAGGTCTGTAGAGAAGTTGGAGAGAGCGATGGTTGATTGTTTCCTGCGGAGAGATGCAAGATGGGAAAATCAAATGAAAAAAATAAGATTCACCAGTACCCCATCTCGATCTCAAGTACAGACTTTTTACCCTGCCTCTTCCCCATCTACAGCTAATGTCTTAAATACTCCCGTACCAGCTACCAGACGTAAAGTCCCCCCGGTTAACAGAGACAACGTTACCTATGACGTCACTGCTGGAGCACAAGTAACTAACCTGGCTCACCCTTCATGTATGCCCAGTATGTCATCTTTCTGTGGGAAACCTCCTATTCGCCTGGAATTTCCTTCCTTCGGTGAGTCTAGCGAGACATCCGATGTACTCCATTTCGTCGAACAGGTCGAAAATTATCTGGCCATTAGACCCCTACCTAGTGTGGAGCTCGTTGGCACCCTGAGTACAGTGCTCAAAGGACCCGCTTTAAGCTGGTGGAAGGCAGAAAAAAACAAGGTAACAGATTGGCAATCCTTCAAAGATGCTTTCATGTCTGCTTTTCTCCCAGATGATTACCTCACTGAGGTAGAGGACAAGTTAAGATCACTGGTGCAGCAACCCAATCAGCGTTTGAGAGATTTCGCCTATGATTACCGAGCTCTCTGCCTCAAATGGAAGCCAGCTATCACTGAAGAGGAGATGGTGAGACGTATTCTCAATAACATCAACCCAAGGGTTGCGGGCTGTCTGAGAGGCACGGTGAAAACAGTGGAACAGCTGGTAAAGGTGGGATCTATGGTGGAGAAGGACTGGATGGGAGCAAAGCATTACTGGCAGAAAGTGGGAAAGTTGAACAGCAAAGAAACCACAAATAAAAGACCACCTGAACGCCATACCTCAAAAAATCTAGCAGGGGTATCCACTGCTCAACACCACCCAATGACCTCCCTTCTACTAGTGCCAGTAACTATAAAAGGACGACAGGTGAAGGCGGTACTGGATACGGGGAGCACATACACCCTTATTCAGGAAAGCCTGTGGAGACAATTAGGAGGGGAAACAAAACCTGACACTCCCGGCCTTCTTCAACAGTTCATTATGGCTGATGGAAAAATGCACCAGGCGATTAACAAGAGATCAGTCTGTTATGAGTGGCATGACAAGGTATGCAGGTTGGACACCTATGTTATGAAGGATGCTCACCTAGCCTTTCCCCTTATAGCTGGTCTGGACTTCCTGAGAGCCGCTGATGCCATAGTGGACGTGGGACACTGGAGATATGGTCTGAAAATGGGCAAAGGATATGATTATCATCCATTCCTAACTGCACTTATAAATCCAATGCTGTCTTCACATCTGATGGGTGAAAGTTTAGGCACGACTGCTGCTGCTGTGAGTCTATATTATGCCTTACCTCCAACCTGGAATCCACCCACACATGTCTTACCCACACAAGTTGTTCCCACCTGGGACTCCGACAATCAGGATGAATTAAAAAGGCTGATGGAAAATTGGCCTCATACCACCTCTCAAGTCCTGGGAAAAACGTCTGTGGAACAACACAAAATTATACTTTCTGACGAAATGCCCTTGAGATCCAGAGCTTATAGGGTCTCTCCATTCAAGAGGAAGATTATTGATGCACAAGTAGAACAAATGCTACGAGACCATATCATCGAGCCTTCTTTCTCTCCTTGGTCATCACCTGTAGTCCTGGTCCCCAAACCTGATGGGTCTTACAGGTTCTGTGTGGACTATAGGAGGCTGAATAGTAAAACCATCCCTGACGCTTATCCAATGCCAATCATCCACGACATCTTGGAGTCCATGGAAGGCGCCTCCTGGTTCAGCACATTGGATTTGCAGTCAGGGTACTGGCAGGTTGAGATGGAGGAAAGTAGCAAAGCCAAAACAGCCTTCATCACCTCCCAAGGACTATTCCAATTCTGCTCCATGCCATATGGATTACGGAATGCCACTGCCACCTTCCAGAGGCTGATGGAGAAGGTCCTAGCAGAGTTGAGAGGGAAGTTTTGCTTTGTCTATATTGCTGACATCATAATCTATTCAAGGTCTTTATCAGAACATGTCCAACACCTGAACACCATTCTACAGAGACTAAACCAAGCTTCACTTACACTAAATATGAAGAAGTGTCACTTCTTTAAGAAGCAGCTGAAGTTTCTTGGACATATAGTCTCAGAGAAAGGAGTGGAGGTCGACCCTGAAAAGACCCGAGCGGTTGCTGACTATCCTCCTCCCAAAGATATTAAAGCCCTCCAACGCTTCTTGGGATTAGCCGGGTGGTACCACAAGTTCATTCCCCATTTTGCCGACATCACAGCTCCCTTAAACAATCTAAAAAAGAAAGGAGTTAAGTGGGATTGGACACCTGAGTGCCAAACCAGCCTTGAAAACATCAAACAGCTGTTACAAGACCCACCTGTATTAATGCAGCCTGACCTCAATCAACCGTTCCAGGTTCATACAGACGCCAGTGATGTGGGCTTAGGAGCCATCATTACCCAGCACACTCCAGAGGGGGAACGGGTAATAGCTTACGCATCACGAACATTGCGTGGACCTGAACTGAATTATTCTACGGCTGAAAAAGAGTGTCTGGCGGTGGTCTGGGCAGTGGAAAAGTGGAAACATTACCTGGAAGGAAGACACTTTGACATCTATAGTGACCATGCTGCCTTAACTTGGGCCTTCAACAGTCCTAAAACCTCCTCTCGGCTGACCCGGTGGACTCTTCGGTTGCAGCAATTCATCTTCCAAGTACATCACAGAAGAGGATGTCTGAACCTGGGACCAGATGCCTTGTCACGAGTCTGTGAAGCTCCTGAAAGTGAAGGTGTGCCCTGTCTAGCCATAATAAAACCAAAATGTGCCTCTGACATACCCCACACATTACAGGAAATCTCACAAGCACAAAGTCATGACAATACGGTGTCTCTCCTCCAACTGGCCCAAAAAACCAGAAAGGTTCAGGAAAACCAAATTACCTTTGAGGTCCACCAGGGGGTGCTATATCGCCGGGTTCCTGTCAAGAACAATGGAAATAAATTCCAACTGGTCGTTCTTCAGGCATTAATTCCTGGTTTCTTGCACTACGTACATGATAACCCTCTGGGAGGACATCTGGGACGACTAAAAACACTGTTGAGGCTCTTGGAGGTGGCGTGGTGGCCAACTGTCCGTAAGGATGTCTGGGAGTACGTAAAAGGATGTGAAACATGTCAAAAATACAAACATGACAATACAAAACCCAGCGGTTTCTTACAGCATACACAAGTGACAGAACCAGGTCACACTTGGGGGATGGATTTCATGGGACCTTTCCCGACCAGTAAGAAACGAAACGCTTACTTACTGGTGTTTGTGGATTATTACACCAAATGGGTAGAGTTGTTTCCCCTTCGAGACAGTAAGACCCCTAAGATTGTCAAAATTCTCAGGGAAGAGATCTTTACCCGATGGGGGGGTCCCAAAATATCTCATGCAGGTCCTGGGGAAGCATCCAAAAGCTCACTACCAGTTATCATCCTCAAACAAACCTCACGGAAAGAATAAACAGGACAGTAAAAACAATGATTGCGTCATATGTGGGACAACATCATGATAGATGGGACCAGTGGTTGCCTGAATTAAGGTTTGCTATTAACACAGCACATCAAGAAACTACAGGTAGAGCACCTGCTGAATTAATGATGGGCAGACAGCTACATGGTCCACTGGAGAGGTTGATCCTCAAAAACCCCACTCCTGACCAGACCTCGTATAACCTAATTGATAGACAGAACACCATGGCAGAGGAGGTAAGGCTTCGAGTAGGAGTGCAACAATCTTGACAAGCTAGATACTACAATGCCCGACGGAAAGATGCGCAGTTCCAGCCGGTAGATCTAGTCTGGGTTAGAACTCACCCTCTCTCGTCTGCCTCCAATAAATACTCTGCTAAGCTAGCGCCCAAATGGGAGGGACCAGCTGAAATAATAAAAAAAATGGGGCCAATAAATTACACCGTTCGCTGGGGAGACCCATGTAAAACAGACATTATAAATGTGGTTAACCTGAAACGCTGGTACGGACGATCTCCTCCTATGCCGAAGGCTGGGGGGGGGATCTATGTAGCGTGGCCACATAAGGGGAGGTTTTATATTAAGGTTTATGACTTTAAATGTGTGTCATTAATGCTTAATTGTTATATTGCTTTCCCCTGTATTTCTGTCATTCCCCTCAGCTGTTGTGTGTTGTTCCCCGATCTCTGTTCACGCGAAATCTTTGCGTGAATTCATGTTACGTGTTTTCCTGCCACGTAAACAGGAACTAACTTTCAGTGTCTATTTAAAGAACCGCTATGCCGGTTGTCAAGGGCTCATTTGCGAGTACGCACATCAAACCCGTCTATACAAAGAGGATTACGCTGGTGACTGACCTGGGAGCGCTGGGACGCCGTTCCTCCCGGAGGTATTTCGTTTGGCTCGTTGCCAGGATTACCTTTTTATCAGAGGACATTGGTCTGACATCACTTCATCATTCCATCACTTGATCGTGCTCACGGACTATACAAACACCCGGTGAGGCTGATCTGAACACTGTATATAACTCTGTGCACTCTGGACTTCACTTTTACATGTACATACACTTTGTTTGTTATTGTTGTAAATATTATTGGTTTTGTTAATACACTTGGGTTTATTGATTTTTCATCATTGTTGGTATTTATTTTCTCTACTCCACAACCTATCATTAGAAACGGTACGGAAGATCTCATAATTAGTGTAAACTCCACTTAAAGATTTTGGGGAGTGTTACATAGTGTACAGAAGTGTGCAAAGACAAATGACTGAAAAACAAATAAAAGAAACACTCTGCACAGCCCTCTTTTTAAACCGAACCTTTCTTTGGAAGATCCTATTGTCAGACACCTGTGAATTGGGAGGATTCATTTCAGGCATGTACTTTGAAGATATACCAAAAAATGGCATATATGCCGAGAGAGAAAAGGTGGTAGAGCATGAGACTTTTAATCACAGTGTCATGGGGCTTTAGCTCCACGTTGGGTTTAACGTTTAGCTATCGCCACAGGTATGTGGTACTAGTGCAAATGTATCCTCCCTGCCATGCAAACACTCACTGACTAGAGAGAACGGCAACATTTCTGGGAACTTGTCCAGAAATTCAGAACAGGTAACAGGTCTCCAGCTATCTGCTTCCAAAGTACTATCTCTAAAAACAATCCCCACTAACCAATCTGCCTCCTTTCAAACCCATCAAGTATGACACACATGCCATTGACTGCCACAGTGTAATCTTGAAGGTGGTACCTCATGTGTCTCTGTGGCGCAATCGGTTAGCGCGTTCGGCTGTTAACTGAAAGGTTGGTGGTTCAAGCCCACCCAGGGACGAAGAGAGCTTTTAATTCCCACAAAAGGCATAGCCTGAGCACATGGACCTCACATTATAGCAGATGGAGCAGCGAAAGCAACAAAGTGGAAGAAAATCTCATGTTAATGCTTTTGCATTTTTTATACCAATGTTCTGACATTTTGGTTGACCAATTACAGGACTGACTTGTCAAATCCTAAAATGTTTCATTACACAGTGTACAGAAGTGTGGAAAGACAAATGCCAGAGAAACAAATAAAAGTAAATCTTAGCCTGGTCCTAGTCTTAAACCCAACATTTCTTTGGAAGTTCCATTGTAAAATGGGATGTTTCATTTCAAGCATGTACTTTGAGTATTTGCAAATAAATGACATCACACAGAAGCAAAATATGTAGGCCTGGCTAGCTCAGTTGGTAGAGCATGAGACTCTTAATCTCAGGGTCGTGGGTTCGAGCCCCACGTTGGACCTCACTATTAGCTATTGTCACAGGTATGTGCAAGATGTGTTCTCCCAGCCATTAAAACACTCTTTGTCTAGAGAGAATGGTGAATAAATAACAATCTATCTGCTTCCAAAGCAATATCACAAAAATCAAGCACAGTGCTGCTGCTTCTGTGTTTAACAATCCCCATTAACCAATAGGTCTCTTCAAGTCTCCTTTCAAACCCTTTTCACATATGAGGCACAACATGCTGTTGATTGCCACATCATAACCCAGAAGGTGACTATTCACCTGTCTCTTTGGTGCAATTAAGTAGTGCATTTGGCTATTAACCGATAGTCTTTTGTTTCAAGCCTACCCAGGATGAAGATAGATTTGAAATGCCACAAAAGGCGTAGCCTGAGCATTGGGACAACCCCTTATTGCAGGTGGAGTAGTGAAACAAGCATTTGCATTTCTTTACACATACCAATGTTCTGACATTTTGGTTGGCTAATTACAGGACTGACTTGTCAAATCCTCAAATGTTTCATCACACAGTGTACAGAACTGTGCAAAGACAAATGACTGAAAAACAAATAAAAGAAACACTCTGCACAGCCCTCTTTTTAAACCGAACCTTTCTTTGGAAGATCCTATTGTCAGACACCTGTGAATTGGGAGGATTCATTTCAGGCATGTACTTTGAAGATATACCAAAAAATGGCATATATGCCGAGAGAGAAAAGGTGGTAGAGCATGAGACTTTTAATCACAGTGTCATGAAAGCAACAAAGTGGAAGAAAGTGGAATACAGAAGTGTGGAAAGACAAATGCCAGAGAAACAAATAAAAGTAAATCTTAGCCTGGTCCTAGTCTTAAACCCAACATTTCTTTGGAAGTTCCATTGTAAAATGGGATGTTTCATTTCAAGCATGTACTTTGAGTATTTGCAAATAAATGACATCACACAGAAACAAAATATGTAGGCCTGGCTAGCTCAGTCGGTAGAGCATGAGACTCTTAATCTCAGGGTCGTGGGTTCGAGCCCCATGTTGGACCTCACTATTAGCTATTGTCACAGGTATGTGCAAGATGTGTTCTCCCAGCCATTAAAACACTCTGTCTAGAGAGAATGGTGAATAAATAACAATATATCTGCTTCCAAAGCAATATCACAAAAATCAAGCACAGTGCTGCTGCTTCTGTGTTTAACAATCCCCATTAACCAATAGGTCTCTTCAAGTCTCCTTTCAAACCCTTTTCACATATGAGGCACAACATGCTGTTGATTGCCACATCATAACCCAGAAGGTGACTATTCACCTGTCTCTTTGGTGCAATTAAGTAGTGCATTTGGCTATTAACCGATAGTCTTTTGTTTCAAGCCTACCCAGGATGAAGATAGATTTGAAATGCCACAAAAGGCGTAGCCTGAGCATTGGGACAACCCCTTATTGCAGGTGGAGTAGTGAAACAAGCATTTGCATTTCTTTACACATACCAATGTTCTGACATTTTGGTTGGCTAATTACAGGACTGACTTGTCAAATCCTCAAATGTTTCATCACACAGTGTACAGAAGTGTGCAAAGACAAATGACTGAAAAACAAATAAAAGAAACACTCTGCACAGCCCTCTTTTTAAACCGAACCTTTCTTTGGAAGATCCTATTGTCAGACACCTGTGAATTGGGAGGATTCATTTCAGGCATGTACTTTGAAGATAAACCAAAAAATGGCATATATGCCGAGAGAGAAAAGGTGGTAGAGCATGAGACTTTTAATCACAGTGTCATGAAAGCAACAAAGTGGAAGAAAGTGGAATACAGAAGTGTGGAAAGACAAATGCCAGAGAAACAAATAAAAGTAAATCTTAGCCTGGTCCTAGTCTTAAACCCAACATTTCTTTGGAAGTTCCATTGTAAAATGGGATGTTTCATTTCAAGCATGTACTTTGAGTATTTGCAAATAAATGACATCACACAGAAACAGAAAACGTAGGCCTGGCTAGCTCAGTCGGTAGAGCATGAGACTCTTAATCTCAGGGTTGTGGGTTCGAGCCCCACATTGGGCATCACTATTAGCTATTGTCACAGGTATGTGCAAGATGTATTCTCCCAGCCATTAAAACACTCTCTGTCTAGAGAGAATGGTGAATAAATAACAATATATCTGCTTCCAAAGCAATATCACAAAAATCAAGCACAGTGCTGCTGCTTCTGTGTTTAACAATCCCCATTAACCAATAGGTCTCTTCAAGTCTCCTTTCAAACCCTTTTCACATATGAGGCACAACATGCTGTTGATTGCCACATCATAACCCAGAAGGTGACTATTCACCTGTCTCTTTGGTGCAATTAAGTAGTGCATTTGGCTATTAACCGATAGTCTGCTGTTTCAAGCCTACCCAGGATGATGATAGATTTTAAATGCCACAAAAGGCGTAGCCTGAGCATTGGGACAACCCCTTATTGCAGGTGGAGTAGTGAAACAAGCATTTGCATTTCTTTACACATACCAATGTTCTGACATTTTGGTTGATTAATTACAGGACTGACTTGTCAAATCCTCAAATGTTTCATCACACAGTGTACAGAAGTGTGCAAAGACAAATGACTGAAAAACAAATAAAAGAAACACTCTGCACAGCCCTCTTCTTAAACCGAACCTTTCTTTGGAAGATCCTATTGTCAGACACCTGTGAATTGGGAGGATTCATTTCAGGCATGTACTTTGAAGATATACCAAAAAATGGCATATATGCCGAGAGAGAAAAGGTGGTAGAGCATGAGACTTTTAATCACAGTGTTATGGGGCTTTAGCTCCACGTTGGGTTTAACGTTTAGCTATCGCCACAGGTATGTGGTACTAGTGCAAATGTATCCTCCCTGCCATGCAAACACTCACTGACTAGAGAGAACGGCAACATTTCTGGGAACTTGTCCAGAAATTCAGAACAGGTAACAGGTCTCCAGCTATCTGCTTCCAAAGTACTATCTCTAAAAACAATCCCCACTAACCAATCTGCCTCCTTTCAAACCCATCAAGTATGACACACATGCCATTGACTGCCACAGCGTAATCTTGAAGGTGGTACCTCATGTGTCTCTGTGGCGTAATCGGTTAGCTGCTTCGGCTGTTAACCGAAAGGTTGGTGGTTCAAGCCCACCCAGGGACGAAGAGAGCTTTTAATTGCCACAAAAGGCATAGCCTGAGCACATGGACCTCACATTATAGCAGATGGAGCAGCGAAAGCAACAAAGTGGAAGAAAATCTCATGTTAATGCTTTTGCATTTTTTATACCAATGTTCTGACATTTTGGTTGACCAATTACAGGACTGACTTGTCAAATCCTCAAATGTTTCATTACACAGTGTACAGAAGTGTGGAAAGACAAATGCCAGAGAAAAAAATACAAGTAAATCTTAGCCTGGTCCTAGTCTTAAACCCAACATTTCTTTGGAAGTTCCATTGTAAAATGGGATGTTTCATTTCAAGCATGTACTTTGAGTATTTGCAAATAAATGACATCACACAGAAACAGAAAACGTAGGCCCGGCTAGCTCAGTCGGAAGAGCATGAGACTCTTAATCTCAGGGTCGTGGGTTCGAGCCCCACGTTGGGCGTCACTATTAGCTATTGTCACAGGTATGTGCAAGATGTGTTCTCCCAGCCATTAAAACACTCTCTGTCTAGAGAGAATGGTGAATAAATAACAATATATCTGCTTCCAAAGCAATATCACAAAAATCAAGCACAGTGCTGCTGCTTCTGTGTTTAACAATCCCCATTAACCAATAGGTCTCTTCAAGTCTCCTTTCAAACCCTTTTCACATATGAAGCACAACATGCTGTTGATTGCCACATCATAACCCAGAAGGTGACTATTCACCTGTCTCTTTGGTGCAATTAAGTAGTGCATTTGGCTATTAACCGATAGTCTGCTGTTTCAAGCCTACCCAGGATGATGATAGATTTTAAATGCCACAAAAGGCGTAGCCTGAGCATTGGGACAACCCCTTATTGCAGGTGGAGTAGTGAAACAAGCAAAGTGGAGTAAAATCTCAGTCCAAAGCATTTGCATTTCTTTACACATACCAATGTTCTGACATTTTGGTTGACTAATTACAGGACTGACTTGTCAAATCCTCAAATGTTTCATCACACAGTGTACAGAAGTGTGCAAAGACAAATGACTGAAAAACAAATAAAAGAAACACTCTGCACAGCCCTCTTTTTAAACCGAACCTTTCTTTGGAAGATCCTATTGTCAGACACCTGTGAATTGGGAGGATTCATTTCAGGCATGTACTTTGAAGATATACCAAAAAATGGCATATATGCCGAGAGAGAAAAGGTGGTAGAGCATGAGACTTTTAATCACAGTGTCATGAAAGCAACAAAGTGGAAGAAAGTGGAATACAGAAGTGTGGAAAGACAAATGCCAGAGAAACAAATAAAAGTAAATCTTAGCCTGGTCCTAGTCTTAAACCCAACATTTCTTTGGAAGTTCCATTGTAAAATGGGATGTTTCATTTCAAGCATGTACTTTGAGTATTTGCAAATAAATGACATCACACAGAAACAGAAAATGTAGGCCCGGCTAGCTCAGTCGGTAGAGCATGAGACTCTTAATCTCAGGGTCGTGGGTTGGAGCCCCACGTTGGGCATCACTATTAGCTATTGTCACAGGTATGTGCAAGATGTATTCTCCCAGCCATTAAAACACTCTCTGTCTAGAGAGAATGGTGAATAAATAACAATATATCTGCTTCCAAAGCAATATCACAAAAATCAAGCACAGTGCTGCTGCTTCTGTGTTTAACAATCCCCATTAACCAATAGGTCTCTTCAAGTCTCCTTTCAAACCCTTTTCACATATGAGGCACAACATGCTGTTGATTGCCACATCATAACCCAGAAGGTGACTATTCACCTGTCTCTTTGGTGCAATTAAGTAGTGCATTTGGCTATTAACCGATAGTCTGCTGTTTCAAGCCTACCCAGGATGATGATAGATTTTAAATGCCACAAAAGGCGTAGCCTGAGCATTGGGACAACCCCTTATTGCAGGTGGAGTAGTGAAACAAGCATTTGCATTTCTTTACACATACCAATGTTCTGACATTTTGGTTGATTAATTACAGGACTGACTTGTCAAATCCTCAAATGTTTCATCACACAGTGTACAGAAGTGTGCAAAGACAAATGACTGAAAAACAAATAAAAGAAACACTCTGCACAGCCCTCTTCTTAAACCGAACCTTTCTTTGGAAGATCCTATTGTCAGACACCTGTGAATTGGGAGGATTCATTTCAGGCATGTACTTTGAAGATAAACCAAAAAATGGCATATATGCCGAGAGAGAAAAGGTGGTAGAGCATGAGACTTTTAATCACAGTGTTATGGGGCTTTAGCTCCACGTTGGGTTTAACGTTTAGCTATCGCCACAGGTATGTGGTACTAGTGAAAATGTATCCTCCCTGCCATGCAAACACTCACTGACTAGAGAGAACGGCAACATTTCTGGGAACTTGTCCAGAAATTCAGAACAGGTAACAGGTCTCCAGCTATCTGCTTCCAAAGTACTATCTCTAAAAACAATCCCCACTAACCAATCTGCCTCCTTTCAAACCCATCAAGTATGACACACATGCCATTGACTGCCACAGAGTAATCTTGAAGGTTGTACCTCATGTGTCTCTGTGGCGCAATCGGTTAGCGCGTTCGGCTGTTAACCGAAAGGTTGGTAGTTCAAGCCCACCCAGGGACGAAGAGAGCTTTTAATTGCCACAAAAGGCATAGCCTGAGCACATGGACCTCACATTATAGCAGATGGAGCAGCGAAAGCAACAAAGTGGAAGAAAATCTCATGTTAATGCTTTTGCATTTTTTATACCAATGTTCTGACATTTTGGTTGACCAATTACAGGACTGACTTGTCAAATCCTCAAATGTTTCATTACACAGTGTACAGAAGTGTGGAAAGACAAATGCCAGAGAAACAAATAAAAGTAAATCTTAGCCTGGTCCTAGTCTTAAACCCAACATTTCTTTGGAAGTTCCATTGTAAAATGGGATGTTTCATTTCAAGCATGTACTTTGAGTATTTGCAAATAAATGACATCACACAGAGAAAATATGTAGGCCTGGCTAGCTCAGTCGGTAGAGCATGAGACTCTTAATCTCAGGGTCGTGGGTTCGAGCCCCATGTTGGACCTCACTATTAGCTATTGTCACAGGTATGTGCAAGATGTGTTCTCCCAGCCATTAAAACACTCTCTGTCTAGAGAGAATGGTGAATAAATAACAATATATCTGCTTCCAAAGCAATATCACAAAAATCAAGCACAGTGCTGCTGCTTCTGTGTTTAACAATCCCCATTAACCAATAGGTCTCTTCAAGTCTCCTTTCAAACCCTTTTCACATATGAGGCACAACATGCTGTTGATTGCCACATCATAACCCAGAAGGTGACTATTCACCTGTCTCTTTGGTGCAATTAAGTAGTGCATTTGGCTATTAACCGATAGTCTGCTGTTTCAAGCCTACCCAGGATGATGATAGATTTTAAATGCCACAAAAGGCGTAGCCTGAGCATTGGGACAACCCCTTATTGCAGGTGGAGTAGTGAAACAAGCATTTGCATTTCTTTACACATACCAATGTTCTGACATTTTGGTTGATTAATTACAGGACTGACTTGTCAAATCCTCAAATGTTTCATCACACAGTGTACAGAAGTGTGCAAAGACAAATGACTGAAAAACAAATAAAAGAAACACTCTGCACAGCCCTCTTTTTAAACCGAACCTTTCTTTGGAAGATCCTATTGTCAGACACCTGTGAATTGGGAGGATTCATTTCAGGCATGTACTTTGAAGATAAACCAAAAAATGGCATATATGCCGAGAGAGAAAAGGTGGTAGAGCATGAGACTTTTAATCACAGTGTCATGAAAGCAACAAAGTGGAAGAAAATCTCATGTTAATGCTTTTGCATTTTTTATACCAATGTTCTGACATTTTGGTTGACCAATTACAGGACTGACTTGTCAAATCCTCAAATGTTTCATTACACAGTGTACAGAAGTGTGGAAAGACAAATGCCAGAGAAACAAATAAAAGTAAATCTTAGCCTGGTCCTAGTCTTAAACCCAACATTTCTTTGGAAGTTCCATTGTAAAATGGGATGTTTCATTTCAAGCATGTACTTTGAGTATTTGCAAATAAATGACATCACACTGAAACAGAAAACGTAGGCCAGGCTAGCTCAGTCGGTAGAGCATGAGACTCTTAATCTCAGGGTCGTGGGTTCGAGCCCCACGTTGGGCGTCACTATTAGCTATTGTCACAGGTATGTGCAAGATGTATTCTCCCAGCCATTAAAACACTCTCTGTCTAGAGAGAATGGTGAATAAATAACAATCTATCTGCTTCCAAAGCAATATCACAAAAATCAAGCACAGTGCTGCTGCTTCTGTGTTTAACAATCCCCATTAACCAATAGGTCTCTTCAAGTCTCCTTTCAAACCCTTTTCACATATGAGGCACAACATGCTGTTGATTGCCACATCATAACCCAGAAGGTGACTATTCACCTGTCTCTTTGGTGCAATTAAGTAGTGCATTTGGCTATTAACCGATAGTCTGCTGTTTCAAGCCTACCCAGGATGATGATAGATTTTAAATGCCACAAAAGGCGTAGCCTGAGCATTGGGACAACCCCTTATTGCAGGTGGAGTAGTGAAACAAGCATTTGCATTTCTTTACACATACCAATGTTCTGACATTTTGGTTGATTAATTACAGGACTGACTTGTCAAATCCTCAAATGTTTCATCACACAGTGTACAGAAGTGTGCAAAGACAAATGACTGAAAAACAAATAAAAGAAACACTCTGCACAGCCCTCTTCTTAAACCGAACCTTTCTTTGGAAGATCCTATTGTCAGACACCTGTGAATTGGGAGGATTCATTTCAGGCATGTACTTTGAAGATATACCAAAAAATGGCATATATGCCGAGAGAGAAAAGGTGGTAGAGCATGAGACTTTTAATCACAGTGTTATGGGGCTTTAGCTCCACGTTGGGTTTAACGTTTAGCTATCGCCACAGGTATGTGGTACTAGTGCAAATGTATCCTCCCTGCCATGCAAACACTCACTGACTAGAGAGAACGGCAACATTTCTGGGAACTTGTCCAGAAATTCAGAACAGGTAACAGGTCTCCAGCTATCTGCTTCCAAAGTACTATCTCTAAAAACAATCCCCACTAACCAATCTGCCTCCTTTCAAACCCATCAAGTATGACACACATGCCATTGACTGCCACAGCGTAATCTTGAAGGTGGTACCTCATGTGTCTCTGTGGCGCAATCGGTTAGCGCGTTCGGCTGTTAACCGAAAGGTTGGTGGTTCAAGCCCACCCAGGGACGAAGAGAGCTTTTAATTGCCACAAAAGGCATAGCCTGAGCACATGGACCTCACATTATAGCAGATGGAGCAGCGAAAGCAACAAAGTGGAAGAAAATCTCATGTTAATGCTTTTGCATTTTTTATACCAATGTTCTGACATTTTGGTTGACCAATTACAGGACTGACTTGTCAAATCCTCAAATGTTTCATTACACAGTGTACAGAAGTGTGGAAAGACAAATGCCAGAGAAAAAAATACAAGTAAATCTTAGCCTGGTCCTAGTCTTAAACCCAACATTTCTTTGGAAGTTCCATTGTAAAATGGGATGTTTCATTTCAAGCATGTACTTTGAGTATTTGCAAATAAATGACATCACACAGAAACAGAAAACGTAGGCCTGGCTAGCTCAGTCGGTAGAGCATGAGACTCTTAATCTCAGGGTCGTGGGTTCGAGCCGCACGTTGGGTGTCACTATTAGCTATTGTCACAGGTATGTGCAAGATGTATTCTCCCAGCCATTAAAACACTCTCTGTCTAGAGAGAATGGTGAATAAATAACAATCTATCTGCTTCCAAAGCAATATCACAAAAATCAAGCACAGTGCTGCTGCTTCTGTGTTTAACAATCCCCATTAACCAATAGGTCTCTTCAAGTCTCCTTTCACACCCTTTTCACATATGAGGCACAACATGCTGTTGATTGCCACATCATAACCCAGAAGGTGACTATTCACCTGTCTCTTTGGTGCAATTAAGTAGTGCATTTGGCTATTAACCGATAGTCTGCTGTTTCAAGCCTACCCAGGATGATGATAGATTTGAAATGCCACAAAAGGCGTAGCCTGAGCATTGGGACAACCCCTTATTGCAGGTGGAGTAGTGAAACAAGCATTTGCATTTCTTTACACATACCAATGTTCTGACATTTTGGTTGACTAATTACAGGACTGACTTGTCAAATCCTCAAATGTTTCATCACACAGTGTACAGAAGTGTGCAAAGACAAATGACTGAAAAACAAATAAAAGAAACACTCTGCACAGCCCTCTTTTTAAACCGAACCTTTCTTTGGAAGATCCTATTGTCAGACACCTGTGAATTGGGAGGATTCATTTCAGGCATGTACTTTGAAGATATACCAAAAAATGGCATATATGCCGAGAGAGAAAAGGTGGTAGAGCATGAGACTTTTAATCACAGTGTCATGAAAGCAACAAAGTGGAAGAAAGTGGAATACAGAAGTGTGGAAAGACAAATGCCAGAGAAACAAATAAAAGTAAATCTTAGCCTGGTCCTAGTCTTAAACCCAACATTTCTTTGGAAGTTCCATTGTAAAATGGGATGTTTCATTTCAAGCATGTACTTTGAGTATTTGCAAATAAATGACATCACACAGAAACAGAAAACGTAGGCCCGGCTAGCTCAGTCGGTAGAGCATGAGACTCTTAATCTCAGGGTCGTGGGTTCGAGCCCCACGTTGGGCGTCACTATTAGCTATTGTCACAGGTATGTGCAAGATGTGTTCTCCCAGCCATTAAAACACTCTCTGTCTAGAGAGAATGGTGAATAAATAACAATCTATCTGCTTCCAAAGCAATATCACAAAAATCAAGCACAGTGCTGCTGCTTCTGTGTTTAACAATCCCCATTAACCAATAGGTCTCTTCAAGTCTCCTTTCACACCCTTTTCACATATGAGGCACAACATGCTGTTGATTGCCACATCATAACCCAGAAGGTGACTATTCAGCTGTCTCTTTGGTGCAATTAAGTAGTGCATTTGGCTATTAACCGATAGTCTTTTGTTTCAAGCCTACCCAGGATGAAGATAGATTTGAAATGCCACAAAAGGCGTAGCCTGAGCATTGGGACAACCCCTTATTGCAGGTGGAGTAGTGAAACAAGCATTTGCATTTCTTTACACATACCAATGTTCTGACATTTTGGTTGACTAATTACAGGACTGACTTGTCAAATCCTCAAATGTTTCATCACACAGTGTACAGAAGTGTGCAAAGACAAATGACTGAAAAACAAATAAAAGAAACACTCTGCACAGCCCTCTTTTTAAACCGAACCTTTCTTTGGAAGATCCTATTGTCAGACACCTGTGAATTGGGAGGATTCATTTCAGGCATGTACTTTGAAGATATACCAAAAAATGGCATATATGCCGAGAGAGAAAAGGTGGTAGAGCATGAGACTTTTAATCACAGTGTCATGAAAGCAACAAAGTGGAAGAAAGTGGAATACAGAAGTGTGGAAAGACAAATGCCAGAGAAACAAATAAAAGTAAATCTTAGCCTGGTCCTAGTCTTAAACCCAACATTTCTTTGGAAGTTCCATTGTAAAATGGGATGTTTCATTTCAAGCATGTACTTTGAGTATTTGCAAATAAATGACATCACACAGAAACAAAATATGTAGGCCTGGCTAGCTCAGTCGGTAGAGCATGAGACTCTTAATCTCAGGGTCGTGGGTTCGAGCCCCACGTTGGACGTCACTATTAGCTATTGTCACAGGTATGTGCAAGATGTGTTCTCCCAGCCATTAAAACACTCTCTGTCTAGAGAGAATGGTGAATAAATAACAATATATCTGCTTCCAAAGCAATATCACAAAAATCAAGCACAGTGCTGCTGCTTCTGTGTTTAACAATCCCCATTAACCAATAGGTCTCTTCAAGTCTCCTTTCAAACCCTTTTCACATATGAGGCACAACATGCTGTTGATTGCCACATCATAACCCAGAAGGTGACTATTCACCTGTCTCTTTGGTGCAATTAAGTAGTGCATTTGGCTATTAACCGATAGTCTTTTGTTTCAAGCCTACCCAGGATGAAGATAGATTTGAAATGCCACAAAAGGCGTAGCCTGAGCATTGGGACAACCCCTTATTGCAGGTGGAGTAGTGAAACAAGCAGTTTGCATTTCTTTTACACATACCAATGTTCTGACATTTTGGTTGACTAATTACAGGACTGACTTGTCAAATCCTCAAATGTTTCATCACACAGTGTACAGAAGTGTGCAAAGACAAATGACTGAAAAACAAATAAAAGAAACACTCTGCACAGCCCTCTTTTTAAACCGAACCTTTCTTTGGAAGATCCTATTGTCAGACACCTGTGAATTGGGAGGATTCATTTCAGGCATGTACTTTGAAGATATACCAAAAAATGGCATATATGCCGAGAGAGAAAAGGTGGTAGAGCATGAGACTTTTAATCACAGTGTCATGAAAGCAACAAAGTGGAAGAAAGTGGAATACAGAAGTGTGGAAAGACAAATGCCAGAGAAACAAATAAAAGTATATCTTAGCCTGGTCCTAGTCTTAAACCCAACATTTCTTTGGAAGTTCCATTGTAAAATGGGATGTTTCATTTCAAGCATGTACTTTGAGTATTTGCAAATAAATGACATCACACAGAAACAAAATATGTAGGCCTGGCTAGCTCAGTCGGTAGAGCATGAGACTCTTAATCTCAGGTGATGGATGTCACTATTAGCTATTGTCACAGGTATGTGCAAGATGTGTTCTCCCAGCCATTAAAACACTCTCTGTCTAGAGAGAATGGTGAATAAATAACAATCTATCTGCTTCCAAAGCAATATCACAAAAATCAAGCACAGTGCTGCTGCTTCTGTGTTTAACAATCCCCATTAACCAATAGGTCTCTTCAAGTCTCCTTTCACACCCTTTTCACATATGAGGCACAACATGCTGTTGATTGCCACATCATAACCCAGAAGGTGACTATTCACCTGTCTTTTTGGTGCAATTAAGTAGTGCATTTGGCTATTAACCGATAGTCTGCTGTTTCAAGCCTACCCAGGATGACGATAGATTTGAAATGCCACAAAAGGCGTAGCCTGAGCATTGGGACAACCCCTTATTGCAGGTGGAGTAGTGAAACAAGCAAAGTGGAGTAAAATCTCAGTCCAAAGCATTTGCATTTCTTTACACATACCAATGTTCTGACATTTTGGTTGACTAATTACAGGACTGACTTGTCAAATCCTCAAATGTTTCATCACACAGTGTACAGAAGTGTGCAAAGACAAATGACTGAAAAACAAATAAAAGAAACACTCTGCACAGCCCTCTTTTTAAACCGAACCTTTCTTTGGAAGATCCTATTGTCAGACACCTGTGAATTGGGAGGATTCATTTCAGGCATGTACTTTGAAGATATACCAAAAAATGGCATATATGCCGAGAGAGAAAAGGTGGTAGAGCATGAGACTTTTAATCACAGTGTCATGAAAGCAACAAAGTGGAAGAAAGTGGAATACAGAAGTGTGGAAAGACAAATGCCAGAGAAACAAATAAAAGTATATCTTAGCCTGGTCCTAGTCTTAAACCCAACATTTCTTTGGAAGTTCCATTGTAAAATGGGATGTTTCATTTCAAGCATGTACTTTGAGTATTTGCAAATAAATGACATCACACAGAAACAAAATATGTAGGCCTGGCTAGCTCAGTCGGTAGAGCATGAGACTCTTAATCTCAGGTGATGGATGTCACTATTAGCTATTGTCACAGGTATGTGCAAGATGTGTTCTCCCAGCCATTAAAACACTCTCTGTCTAGAGAGAATGGTGAATAAATAACAATCTATCTTCTTCCAAAGCAATATCACAAAAATCAAGCACAGTGCTGCTGCTTCTGTGTTTAACAATCCCCATTAACCAATAGGTCTCTTCAAGTCTCCTTTCACACCCTTTTCACATGAGGCACAACATGCTGTTGATTGCCACATCATAACCCAGAAGGTGACTATTCACCTGTCTTTTTGGTGCAATTAAGTAGTGCATTTGGCTATTAACCGATAGTCTGCTGTTTCAAGCCTACCCAGGATGACGATAGATTTTAAATGCCACAAAAGGCGTAGCCTGAGCATTGGGACAACTCCTTATTGCAGGTGGAGTAGTGAAACAAGCAAAGTGGAGTAAAATCTCAGTCCAAAGCATTTGCATTTCTTTACACATACCAATGTTCTGACATTTTGGTTGACTAATTACAGGACTGACTTGTCAAATCCTCAAATGTTTCATCACACAGTGTACAGAAGTGTGCAAAGACAAATGACTGAAAAACAAATAAAAGAAACACTCTGCACAGCCCTCTTCTTAAGCCGAACCTTTCTTTGGAAGATCCTATTGACAGACACCTGTGAATTGGGAGGATTCATTTCAGGCATGTACTTTGAAGATATACCAAAAAACGCCATATATGCCGAGAGAGAAAAGGTGGTAGAGCATGAGACTTTTAATCACAGTGTCATGGGGCTTGAGCTCCACGTTGGGTTTAACGTTTAGCTATCGCCACAGGTATGTGGTATTAGTGCAAATGTATCCTCCCTGCCATGCAAACACTCACTGACTAGAGAGAACGGAAACATTTCTGGGAACTTGTCCAGAAATTCAGAACAGGTAACAGGTCTCCAGCTATCTGCTTCCAAAGTACTATCTCTAAAAATAAGCGCAGTGCTGCTGCTAATGTGTTTAACAATCCCCACTAACCAATCTGCCTCCGTTCAAACCCATCAAGTATGACACACATGCCATTGACTGCCACAGCGTAATCTTGAAGGTGGTACCTCATGTGTCTATGTGGTGCAATCATTTAGCGTGTTCAGCTGTTGACCGAAAGGCTGGTGGTTCAAGCCCACCCAGGGACGAAGAGAGCTTTTAATTGCCACAAAAGGCATAGCCTGAGCACATGGACCTCACATTATAGCAGATGGAGCAGCGAAAGCAACAAAGTGGAAGAAAATCTCATGTTAATGCTTTTGCATTTTTTATACCAATGTTCTGACATTTTGGTTGACCAATTACAGGACTGACTTGTCAAATCCTCAAATGTTTCATCACACAGTGTACAGAAGTGTGCAAAGACAAATGACTGAAAAACAAAAAAAGAAATACTCTGCACAGCCCTCTTTTTAAACCGAACCTTTCTTTGGAAGATCCTATTGTCAGACACCTGTGAATTGGGAGGATTCATTTCAGGCATGTACTTTGAGTATTTACAAATAAATGACATCACACAGAGACAGAAAATGTAGGCCTGGCTAGCTCAGTCGGTAGAGCATGAGACTCTTAATCGTGGGTTCGAGCCCCATGTTGGGCGGCTGAATAAATAACAATCTCTCTGCTTCCAAAGCAATATCACAAAAATCAAGCACAGTGTTTAACAATCCCCACTAACCAATCTGCCTCCTTTCAAACCCATCAAGTATGACACACATGCCATTGACTGCCCCAGCGTAATCTTGAAGGTGGTACCTCATGTGTCTCTGTGCAACAGGATCGTCTGTGCAACCGCATCCAATCAGGGCACGTTATTTCCAATTTTATGAGCCAATGACGATCTCCGGCTTCATCTTTGTGAGGAGTGCTGCGACCAATCACGATTCGCGGTTTCATCATTGAACATTGCGGAGGCGGGACTCCGTATTATTCTCGTATAATTGTTTGAATATTAGCTGCGCTATTTAGATAATATAATATAATTTCCAGTTAAATATCATCATCAAACCACCCATAAATGAACCTGGGTGATGAGTGATTTACTTATTTCACTACCAGCATTTTTAACAGTAATCATATATAAAGAAATGCTTTAGCTTGCATTTAATTTAACAGAATCATTATCAAACTAAACAGATGTCAAACAATGAACTTATCACCAATATCTATGTAGAATATCAGTTGTAATTTCCAAGTTTAATTTATGTCGGAGGTGGGATTCGAACCAATGTCCTTCTTGTCTGTCATTTCAATACAAAACCACTTTTTTCAGAGATATGACTGATATATAAGTAAATTAATAAGAGATAGATGAAAAATGAATAAAAGTTGCAGGGGGAGGCTTTTGATCTTTTCTTCTCTTTCTTTCTCTCGTTTTTTCTTTCTTTTCTCTTCTCCCCCCCCCTCCTTCCTCTTCTTTTTCCCTTCTCCCCCCACCCAAACAGACTATTGTTCCCCAGCTTTGTGTCTCTGTGCAACAGGATCGTCTGTGCAACCGCATCCAATCAGGGCACGTTATTTCCAATTTTATGAGCCATTGACGATCTCCGGCTTCATCTTTGTGGGGACTGCTGAGCCAATGGCGATCTCCGGCTTCATCTTCGTGAGGACAGCTGAGCCAATAGCGATCTCCGGCTTCATCTTTGTGAGGAGTGCTGCGACCAATCACGATTCACGGTTTCATCATTGAACAGTGCGGAGGCGGGACTCGTTTTATTCTCGTACAATTGTTTGAATATTAGCCGCGCTATTTCGCTGTTCAGTGAATTTCAACAGTGAGGTAAGATATCAAACTTTTTAAATATCTACATTAACAACAATAGATTCCTATATTTCTTGTATTTGTTTATAATTTTTTATGATGCATTAAAAGGTCTTTTCGAAGTGTTATAATAGTTTGCGATCTTGATCTGCCGCACTTATCATGTTACTGTCTCTCTTATGATTAACAACAATAGATTCCTACATTTCTTTTGTTTATAATTTTTTATGATGCGTTAAAGGTCTTTTCGAAATGTTATAATAGTTTGCGATCTTGATCTGCAGCAATTATCATGTTACTGTCTCTCTTATGATTAACAACAATAGATTCCTACATTTCTTTTGTTTATAATTTTTTATGATGCGTTAAAGTTCTTTTCGAAGTGTTATATTAGTTTGCGATCTTGATCTGCAGCACTTATCATGTTACTGTCTCTCTTATGATTAACAACAATAGATTCCTACATTTCTTTTGTTTATAATTTTTTATGATGCGTTAAAGGTCTTTTCGAAGTGTTATATTAGTTTGCGATCTTGATCTGCAGCACTTATCATGTTACTGTCTCTCTTATGATTAACAACAATAGATTCCTACATTTCTTTTGTTTATAATTTTTTATGATGCGTTAAAGGTCTTTTCGAAGTGTTATATTAGTTTGCGATCTTGATCTGCAGCACTTATCATGTTACTGTCTCTCTTATGATTAACAACAATAGATTCCTACATTTCTTTTGTTTATAATTTTTATAAACATGCATGCAAAAACATGCATAAAGCCATGTAACATAACCTAGAGGTCTTTTTTTGTTACAGATAGATAAATGTCCAATGCAGGTCCGTGGCCAGGCAGCGCTTTTTGGTGCACCTCAGAAATGCATTTGTGTATTCCATCCTCCTAAGGTATACATTTCAGACATTCAGGTAATTATCTGCTTCATGTGATGTAAATTTGCTGTGGGATGCTGCAATAGTGGTTAACATTTTTATTTCTATTTATAACCCAGATAGCAAAATTGTTGTGGCCCAGATCCGGCCCACACTTGACACTTTCATCTGGCCCACATACCACGTGGAATGATGGCACTTGTGCGGTCCGCTCCTGTTTGCCAGATTTGGGCCACAATCAAGCCGTAGCAATGCCGCATGTCAGCCATGAACAAAACAAATGAAGCAGAACTGGCCCACATCTGGGCAACAGGTTATTTTAATTCTGGCCCAGATCCGGCCCTGACCTAAAACCTTGCTCTGGCCCACATACCGCATGGACTGATGGCACTTGAGCGGCCCACTCCTGTTTGCCAGATATGGGCCAGAATCGAGCCATTGCAATGCCGCATTTCAGCCATAAACAAAACAAATAAAGCAGAACTGGCCCACATCTGGGCAACAGGTTATTTTAATTCTGGCCCAGATCCAGCCTAGACCTAAAACCTTGCTCTGGCCCACATACTGCATGGACTGATGGCACTTGAGCGGCCCACTCCTGTTTGCCAGATATGGGCCAGAATCGAGCCATTGCAATGCCGCATTTCAGCCATAAACAAAACAAATGAAGCAGAACTGGCCCACATCTGGGCAACAGGTTATTTTAATTCTGGCCCAGATCCAGCCCAGACCTAAAACCTTGCTCTGGCCCACATACCGCATGGAATGATGGCACTTGGGCGGTCCGCTCCTGTTTGCCAGATTTGGGCCACAATTAAGCCATAGCAATACCACATGTCAGCCATAAACAAAACAAATGAAGCAGAACTGGCCCACAGTAATTTTTCTGTCTGGGCCAGTTCTGCTTCATTTGTTTTGTTTATGGCTGACATGCGGCATTGCTATGGCTTAATTGTGGCCCATATCTGGCAAACAGGAGCGGACCGCCCAAGTGCCATCATTCTCATCTGGCCCACATACCGCGTGGAATGATGGCACTTGGGCGATCTGTTTGCCAGATTTGGGCCACAATTAAGCCATAGCAATGCCGCATGTCAGCCGAGAACAAAACATAAGGTAGAACTGGCCCAAATCTGTGCCACAGTTCATTTCAATTCTGGCCCAGATCTGACAACTTACTCTGGCCCACATAACACATGGAATGTTGGCAATTGTGCAACCCGGTCCTGTTTTCCACATTTGGGCCTCAAGAAAGCCTTAGCAATGCCACAACAAACCAAATAAACCACACCTGGCCACAGTTGATTATACAAACCCTGGTCTTTCCCAACATTCCTCATGTGGGCCACACGCAGCATGGAATGGTGGCACTTTTGCAGTGCACACCTGTTTGCCAGATCTGGTCCACAAGCAGGCCATTTGTTTAGCCACATGTTAGCCAAGAATTAACTAAATAAACCATAACTCTGTGTGTGTGTGTGTGTGTGTGCGTTGCGCATGCTGTGCCATTAAACCTATGGAAAACTCAGAGGCTGAATATCACTGACACTAAGTGAACTGCATCAACAATATCCAACATACAGTAAAGAGAAATGGCCCCTCTTTATGCTAAGATAAGTTACAACAAATGATCAAAACACATTTCTGAAAACATTTGCATAATTTATTAATATTGCCAAAGAACAAACCACTGTTTACATTTTCAAAACTGGAAACCAATTTTAAAAAAAAAACAATAATAAACAAACACAAAATATGTGCATAGAAAGCATTGTAGAAACGAAATAAAAACAAAACATATTTCCAGTAGCTGGTCATCCAAAAAAACAAACAGACAATGCAGAAGTGAACACACTACAAAACCTTGGCAAATGGAACCATCCAAAATTAAAGAATTTGACCTTCTTGACTGGGCCCATCTGCGTCATGGCAATCTTGCAAGCCTTTATTGGATACACAAATGAAAAAAACTGTTGACTCAGTAACAGAACGCTGATTATACAATAGTGTTTAAGTACAAAACACACACACACACACAACTATTTAGAAGCCAAATTAAATAAAAAACCCTAAACAAAATATAATTTAAAAAATAAATAACACAAAACAAAAAAAGCTAGGCACTGTAGTGAGAGATGCGTTCAGGAATTACCTGCGTCTGTGCACTGTCTTTTTACTAATAGTGAAGCTGCAAGTTTTAAAAATTTTAAAAACAGCTGTCTCTGTGCTTTAATGAAAGCAGCACATTAATATTGAATGGTGAATAAATGGACTGGAACTATCAGTGCATTAAACGGTTTGGTAACACTACAAGGTCTTATTTGTTAACATTAGTTTATTTATTAACTAGTAAATTAACTACATTATTTATTAAGCTTTTTTAATGTTACAGTAGGGCAGGGACGGTATGGATTTTTTTTAACCGCAGTTGAAAAGAAAGAAATTCCCGCGGTATAGCGGTAAACATCCCACCCCCCCACATACTTTCGCACACACACCAGCGCACACACCAAAGGTCGTTTTTGCTAGACAGGCTTTGTTAAATATTGTTACCTACATCCGGAAAAAAACGAGCACACTTTGAAATAGTCAAATTTTCATCAGGCAGTAATTTGGCATGGACCAATCACCGAATAGATTTCCTTATTTAAGAATATTCTCAGATACATTCGCATTGAATGTTAAATTCCTAAGAGTTTACATTCAGTATACATTTGACAATACGATTATATGAAAAGTGAACAGCATGAGTAAGATCATAAGATGATCAGACATGATTTTGACCACTTTATTAAGTTTTGTTTTGTAGAAAGCCTTTCTTTAAATTGAATTTCGTTTGGAAAAATTGTATCTTAATTTTAATCACTGTTTCATCAACCAATTGCCTGGAATTAATAAATAAGAAGCAAATACAGCAGATATAATCAAGACATGGAAGCGCCAGTGCGATCTCTTGCATTGCTCGTGAACTGGAGCTCGTCTCATAAATGAACCGAAACTCAGCGTATAGGCTACTTGCCTCACAGACATGAGAAATAAATAGAAAGCTTGAAATGTCTACTTTTAAACAAAATTCAAAAAGAAATTATAAAATTGTACAGTATTTATTTTTGTGCCTGTGCGCCGATCGGAATTCTGGGGATACAACATAGCCAATAGGCTATGTTAGGGACTTTAGCCTTTAAATATCTTTGCTGCATTGGATCAGTCTCCTTTCTAGAACAGCAAAGAGCTTTCTAGCCTCACGGCATGTTAACTAAAGTAACTAATGCTAACTTGTAAAGTGTTACAAATGTTTTAATGCACACCTTGCAGCCAATCAAAATCAAGTATTCAGACACACCATGGTATTATACACATATAGTAAAAACACAATGTAACTGACTTACAGGTGTCTTGGACCCTCCTCCGTTTCTCTCTTTCTCTTCTCCCTCCGTCTCGGTCACTTGAAAGATGAAGCCATTTTTTAATAAATGATTCGATCTCTTGATCGGTGGCCTCAGCTGTCAGTCTGTTGTTTCTGACAGTTCCTAAAAAAAATATAACATTGTAAATGCAAGGATGGATTACACAACTTTTAAAATCTTAGAACACAGTTAGGGAACACAAGCATTAGCAAAGTGCATAGTTTGGCAGTGCCAATGTAAAGAACATTTTGGCTACGGCCAAAGACACTCTTTGCTTCCAGATGCCCAAAAGGAACAAGTTTGATGCCTGCTAGGAAGATCGGACTGCGTCAAAAAATGGAAATCACATTATGAAATAAATGTTTTTCTCCAAAACACGTTGGCCACAATTATTGGCACCCCTAGATTTTTTATGAGTAAAATATCTCTGAAGTATATTCCCATTAATATTTACCTTTTTTGGCACACCATGGTGACTACATGAAATTATATGACTTTTTGTTTCACGGGAGTTTAAATATTAGGAAACTCAAAGGCCAAATTCCCTTAATCATCCATCACAATGAGTAAAACCAAAGAATATAGTTCTGATGTGCATCAAAAGATTGTTGAGCATTACAAAACAGAAAGTGGCAAGAAAATAGCTAAAGAATTGAAAATCCCCATTTTGACCATCAGGACAATAATTAAGAAGTTCCAATCAACTAAAGATGTTACGAATCTGCCAGGAAGAGGACGTGTGTCTATATTGTCTTAATGCACGAGGAAAGTTTGAGTGGCCAAAAGACTCTCCAAGGATCACAGATGAAGAATTGCAGAGATTACTTGAGTCTTGGGGGACAGAAAGAATAAACATATATATCAATCAACCCCTACATCACCACATGTTGTTTGGGAGGGTTTCAAGAAAAATCCTCCTCGCTCCTCCAAAAACAAACTCCAGCATATTCAGTTGTCAGACATGACTTGAACTTCCAAAGAGACCAGATTCTATAATCAGATGAAACAAAAAACTGGCTTTTTGGCAGCAAACCCACCAGAAGTGTTTGGTGCAAACAGGGATTTCACGAGTTCACACTTACATAAAATTAGAGGGAGTAAGTTTAATGCGTATTTGGCGTGCTGTCCGGGGGAGGGCTCCGAGCTCCGAGTTCGGCCCGAACCCAGAGTATCAACATGAACTTGTGAATCTGAAGGATCTGGAGAGATTCCTTTATGGAGGAACGGTCTCTGATCTCTTGTCAGTTGTTCTCCAAACTCATCAGGCATTATAGAAGAAAACTCAGAGCTGTTCTCTTGGCAAAAGATAATTATGACCGTTAATATAGAAAAGCATTTATTGTAGTCAGGCCAACTGTAGTCAGGCCAATCACATCGTGTATAGAGTTGGTGGGCGGGCTTAACATAATGACTGCAGAGTTGTGACGGTTCTGCGTGAAATCCCTGCTACTTGAAAACAAAGAAGATGAGCGCTGCTGCTGGAGAACAGCGTCTTTCGAATGTGCTTTGGCCGTGACTGGAGGACTTGGAGTTAAGCTTTTCTTTGAGAAAAGAACAAAGAACGCCACTGACGTCATTCTTAAAAAAGGAAGATGTGTTCGGAGTTTTGCCGACTGGATACGGCAAAACTTTAATATATCAACTAGCTCCGCTGGTGGTAAAACGCATGGTACTCACTCAGCCACAACCGTTTGTTGCTCTGGTTGGTTGTAGCGCTATCCTATTGTGTGCAGAGGGAATTTGAAAGACAACCGTTTATCCCACCCCTCAGATTGTGGCATGCCAATGGTGAGTTCCCAGACCTAACATCTTGATGTGGGTCTGGTTTGCCAGGCTAGATTTACCCCCACTTTCAATTATTTTACTTATATGAAAGGTTAGATTTTTGTGATTTTTTTATTTTTATGAAAGATCAAAAGATTTATTTTTTACAGCCATTTTTTATCATATTTACCAGGGGTGCCGTTAAGTCTGACCACAACTGTACTTGAACATTACTAGAGAATACTTCATAAAATAAACTTAAAGTATATATTTATACTTGAAGTATACTTCATTTTTGTAAGGGATGCAACATGTAATATGGATATATCCATTGCCTGTTGCATCAGTTTCTCATTGTATGAGAGCTCCATATGTGTGGGGATGGACAGCTATGTTTGGGATTGTTTCCACAATGAAGCTTTTAGTGATAAACTGCTGGCTGTCATACCCTTGCAAGGGCAGAGTACAAGTGCTTCACTATTTACTTTTTTTTTTTAAATCAACCTTTTTTAATAATTATGTCATTTGAGCATTAATATGCATCAAGCATACAAGAAATAGAGAATGGACTTATTAGACTGAAGATGTAACAGATGTAAGTACAATGTAACACTTACCAGTAATTACATTTTTCAGCTGCAGTCTGTGGAAAGCTGTTTTGCCATTGATGCCACGCCAGTTGAGTTGTTTGCCAAGGGAGTTGGTAATACAGTGCCCCATAACCCGCCAAACGCTATCCTTAATGTCAACTCCTCCAATGACGCTCAACGCAGTAATCTAAAAAAGATATTTAAAAGTCATGGATACATGTTTTATTATTAACACTACTCACAGTTACCCAATTCAGAATAAAATAAAAAATACATTATGCCACTTCACGCTTAGTTGGCATTTAGGAAAGTCTCATTGCTGGATACTTGCTTTCTTAACCTGTTTTCTACTGTAGGACTGCCTGCCACTCTATCACTGATGCAATTCCATATTCAACTGACAAGTAGAAGTTGCAGTGTCCTTTAGGTTTAAACACAAGATGCTACAGTAAATAAATGCTGCAAGTTTAATACCTCAATGATCCCCAGTTTAAAATATAAATTTTAGTTTTCCATGGAGTGGAATATAGTGCTATTTAGTTCAATAAAGATGAAGATTAATATACTGTATGATGAAAGTGTAGTCAAATTGAATGTATACCGGTGTAGTTTATGCAATATGCTGGTAAGGCAAAGTGTTATTTACCATTTGTTTTTTGAGGTCAGGCTCTTCCCTCAGACGTTTTTCCAGAGCCAGCAGGGAGGTAGGATCTTTTAGAGGCAGTAAATCTCTCTCGATGGGATCCTGCCCACGAGCAGGTTCACCCGTTTTCTGAACAGTCATCAGAATAACTTTGAGTTGATCCATAATCATTTCTTGATTAGTAAGAAGTCTATGCAGAAGAGCTAAAAAATAAAGACAAACATGTGATTTCCGTCATTTTTACAGATAATTAATTGTATTTACCTGTGAAAACAAACCTATAAAGAGACATGAGGATTTATTTAATAAATCACTTACGAGCAAGACCCCTTAAAGTAGCTGGTCCTGACTGTATTTGACTTTCATCTTGTCGTTGTGGTTCAGAACTTGTCATAGACCGACTGGGTTCAGGGCTTATTTCAGACCGTCTGGGCTCAGGACCTTTCATCTGCTTGTTGGGTTCAGGCTTTTGAACCCGTCTCTTTATTGCAGACTCTATATCAAAGTTTGGTCCTTTTATCTTTGGGGCTGGAGGCAATGTCCTTGTTTGTTTGACCGTATCTTCATCATCACTCTCAAAGCGAATGTTTGGTCTTGGCAGGGGGCACAGAAAATAAAATCAAAATTGATTTTAATCAATTTCACAAATCAGTCTCAGTCTAGTCTGGTAGTGTCTCAATTTCTGCTGTTCCTGTTCCTCCCTGCCTGCCCTGTTTCTCCCTTCTGTCACAGGCACTCCCAGGTCTCTTATTTCCTGCACCACTATCTCCTACTTGCCCAACCGTTTCCCTTAAGCATCATCAATGCTTTGTTTTCCTGCCCTTATCTGCCCAGCTGTACCCTTTTCTTAAATTTAAGCTTGTATTTAAAGGAGAACTCCGGTCAATTTTAACATTGAGCTCATTTCTTTTGTAAATTTGGAGTGCTGTCAGTACAGAGAACAACGACAAAAATCGGTGTTGCCTACACCGTGTTATCCTCTTTTTAAAATCGCACCCTGTTGACTTAAATGGGGCAAGTTTTAAACCTGCTTTTAGCCTCTATACATCCTCTTAACATTTTTAAGACAACATCAGGTTTAAAACTTGCCTCATTAAGTCAACAGGGTGCAAATTTTAAAAAGAGGATAACACGGTGTAGGCAACACCGATTTTTGTCGTTGTTCTCTGTACTGACAGCACTCCAAATTTACAAATAAATGAGCTCAATGTTAAAATTGACCGGAGTTCTCCTTTAAGGCCAATCTCCAGGGTTTCCCTAAGCATATTACATATCACAATCATATTACCCCCAAACAGTCTAAGCATTTGTTAATGTTAATGCACTAACATCTAAGATCAGATTCACTCTCTTTTAGTAGTATCACAATGTCATCATGGTCAGAGTTTGAGGCAGAAGATGGAATAATATTAGAGCTAAACGATTTTGGAAAATAATCTAACTGTGTTTTGCTGTTTTTTATACTAATATTGCGATTTAATATGCTATTTTTTTAAGCTCTTTATATTCTGTATTATTCAACAAAATGATTATTATTCATTGTTAATGAAAAATCATGATCGGTGAATCACTAGTTTTTGTATATAAATATTTGTTCCAATACTTGAAAAAATATGATTTCTCTTTTAAGATATATTAGTCTCATTTCCTGAGAACTAATAGATCATATTTGACAACATGAACAAATTCATAAATCTTGACATTAGATTTTTCCATAATTTTTTACGCCTACAGCAATGGTAGTAGAATGGCACTTAATACTTACAGCCTTTTTCGCTTTTTCTTCGGATTGTCATCCACATCTTCTTCCTCTGCTGTTTGAAGGTCAGTTTGGGTTTCCGCTTGAGGAAGTTTTAGACGAGCAGCTTTGTAGGTTGCTGTAAAGAAATATCATTAGATTTGTTTTTCAAATTAGTGAAGCCTATTGTTAATTAATAATATGTGATGTGCATACCAGCTGTATATAAAATTCGAACACGATATGCGTCCCACATGTGTCCAGGTTGCTCCTGACTTCGTATGGCCTTTACTAAATCATCAGGTCTGTAGTGAGCTGGCCATTGACATATTTCTTCTTCAACCCAAAGTGCTGGTACCACTTCAACTTCTTGGGTTTCCAGAAATTCTACAATGTAAAACAGTGGTTTTCAAACCCGAGGGTCGCGAGAATTAAAAAATGGGTCGCCAGTGGTTTAAAATTAAAAAAAATAATAATTATTATTTCGTTTTTTAATAATATTAATATTAATAATAATAAATAAATAAATAAATAATCCACACGTCACTTGACCGGCTGACCGACCTACTCGTAACCCTAGGCAACATAAAACAAAACAAAAAACCTTGTGCGCAGTGTTGTTGATATGCAGCCATTTTATTTTATTTTCCCATGAGATGATGAAAATATTCGGTACCGTGAAATTAGTAGCCCGTAATGAATTCATTTTATGCTGAACATGAGCAAACCAAAGTCAAAAACCATTTATGATTTTTTCACAAGAAAAAGAGGGTCAGAGACCGAGACCCCTTTAAATGAAGCAGCAGAAAACGCGGTCAACCATCAAACCCTGCCGCGAACAGCGGAGATCAGCAGGGAAGATAATGAAGGCGATGCATGTCAACAGAGTAGCAGTACTTTCCCAGCAAAGAAAAAGCAGAAACCCGGAGTAAGGCCATATAAAGATGATTTTTTTGAAGTTTGGGTTTGTCAACTGTTCGGACGCAGTCCATGCAGCAATACCAATGTGCGTAATATGCGGTGAAAAGTTGGCAAAATATGATAATAAAATAGTCAACTAATATAAAAATCACACTGCTCTGTTAAAATAGTCAGTAGTAGGCCTACAATTCGTAGCCTACTATTTAGCGTAAGCACGTACCGCTCCACGTGATGTTTCCAAGCACATTTTTGCGCATGTGAAAAGGATGATTTTTTTCCTGTTGATATTGCAACTAATGAGAGAGTTACGTGAGCATAATGCCCCTTACTTTTACTTTCGCTTTATTTAGTTTTGGCTTGTTTAAAGTTATTATTATTTTTTAATTCTTGTTCTGTTCTGTATATAATGAATATTACATTTAAAGAGTTTGTTGTGGAATATGTTTTGTGTATTTTTTAAGCATGCAGCAAACGATAGGCTATTAATTGGTTAACATTCCTGTATGTAGGCCTATAGCTTGATCAAATTATTTCAGAATCGACCAATCGCGTCAAGGATCAGCAAGTGCACGTGCATCATCAAAAGTGGTTAAAAAAGTGCTTTTTGTTCTGCGCACAAGCCTATGGGTCGCGTCAAAAAAATTTTTTTTTAAAAAAGGGTCCCTCTTGAAAAAGTTTGAAAACCACTGATGTAAAACACAAAGTTACTAGCATTAAGAGTATGAACAGTAACTTTTGTACTTTTTTTTAATGTAAACAAATTAACATAATTAGAAGTCATTTTTATAATAATCACAGGTATAAAAGGTGAATGATGGTTTAAGTGCACATAAAAGTCCTTATTAATACATGTTTCAGAACCAAGATATTAGAAGTATAAATATGGTATACACACCTACTGAGATAAACCAAGGCAGGCTGGACTCTGTCTGCTGTCTAATTGTGATGCTGATCTGCACATAAATTAATTCAATTTGAAAAATAACTATCTTTTTATATTTGAACTATCTAAAATTCTGATTTAAAGACTACCAAAACAACGCTATGACTGAAATTTAGGATGGGTCTGCATGAAGAAGTGGAATGACAACAAATCCAACCTCCAAAGGCAACCGGACGCACTTCTGCATATTGGTATCTAATGTTAAGCACATCAGATTTGGTGACAGATCTGACACAAAACAAATTCCCAAATCAGTGGACTCAATGGGATAATCAAAGAAATTTGCAATGTGTCTATATTCTTTGCAGACAATATATTCCTCACCCTCATAGACAATTATATTCTGAACCAATAGTATCTTATCGTTCATCTTTATACATCTGTCCCTCTCTGATGTGTTGATGACAAACTCATCTATTGACAGTTGCTTAAATTGTGAGACTGCTCCTGTGAATCCTTGTGGAACAGGTCCATCTGAGTGCAGCATTTTCATTTTTTTGTGAGCTTTCCGGGTATCCTCATCTTTTAAACTTGTTGAATCAAGTTCTGAAATTCTGTGTATAACTTGCTGCAGTGGTGAGCTAGGTTTTCTAACCATTCCTTTAATTTTTTTTAAGTAGTTTTCAAAAGGAAAGCCTGATATTAAATCTAAGTGGCCATGCACCTTCACATCATCACTGAGATGAGTCAGACCATGTATGTTGTACACTAAAAAACAATGACCATAGAGTTCCCCAAAATGCTTAACAAATGATCTAAGTAGTGTGTTTGCAAAGTCATTTAACAGCAAACAATATGTTGGACTTGCCAAGATATATATGCCCACAGACAACAACATAAAGTTTTGGTAAACCTCAGTAGACAGCACATCCCTCAAAACTACTGAACCAGTGTAAAGTAAGAACTGCCTAAGTTCTGTTGCTTTCCATCGTAACCTCTTGTCAAGTGCCCTAGGTCTTCTTGCAAATTCAGAGGGTATGTAACTTTTGAGAGCAAGCAGTTTGCCTGAAATGATAGACACTTGCCTGGATGAAATACGGTAACTCAACTTGCCGCGAGTTCCCATCCACAAATCAAGCAGACGACGTACCACGCCTAAGCACACTAAATGCATATAGTCATGTGGAAATCCACTAACCATGGGAACTGATGTTTCACAAAATGGGGAATGTTGTACATGGTGGTCTTCATCCTCTGCATTTGAAAAAGAAATATCGGTTCTTACTCTAGAATTAAGTTCTGGGAATGTCATGCGATTATTAATGTAAATGCCAGACTGTACACATTTATCACATCCACTGTATCCATTGTGTGACTTAATACCCTTAATAAAGGCCCTCGCAGGAGCATCACAGATTACTGAGCACACAGTCAAGAAGAAGGTCTTTCCATTAACAACAAAACCAGTGCTCAAGGATTTCAACTCACAGATCAGATCCTTCAGATATTCTGACAATGACTGAGGCTTTGAGTTCCCACAGTAAAGAGCAATCAGCACAGGTTTCCTACTGTAAGCCTGGAGCATTCCTAAAATTGGCCAGAACTGTACACTTGAACTTTTAAAAATTGGAAGACCATCCATGTTTAATTGTAATTTGAAGCTGTGATGATTCCGGACAACTGATGTAAGCTTCTGAAATATGTGGTTGAACATTTTCTGTATACCAAAGTAATGGAATGCTCCACTCGCCAAGGAAACAATACTATGTTGAGTCTGTGTTTTGAGTAATGTTCTTGCCTCTTTTGGCAAAGATGGGTGATGGACTTTCAGTATTGGCAAAAGGGCAGACAAAGCAATCAATGAAATGCCAAAATGTGTTGCCCAGTCTCTCAAACATCCCGCTAAATCTTTAGTAATATCAACATGGCTATCCTCATCACTTGCTGATTCACTTTCCCCATCACTTTCTGATCCACAGGTTGGTGGCGAAACAAGCTTGAAGTAACTACTTCATGTTCAACGCTATGCTCTTCATTAGTACAATCCATAACACTACTGTCCTCATCATTCAAAGATTTAATAAACTGGGTGACTCTTTTAACAGCCCTTTTCCTTAAATTGCTGCTAGTGATATTCCACTTTTCTCTCTCCATGACACAGTAATTACATCTACAATTACATGCATTACAGTCAATAACCAGGTGAGCTGTGGGAAAAAAAGAACAAACATTTTACATTGATACTTTTTTATTTTGTATCACAGCATGAAATGTATTAGCAGCTTACCTTAATGGTGACACTGAATTTTAAACTGTAGGCTATTTTATTCCCACCAGCAGTTTTCTGTAGCAAATCACATTGACACATGTTATTAAGGTGAAAAACATCCTGACTCAAAACAGTACATGACAAAAAAAAAAAAACATAGTCTAATGCATGCTAAATAATTTTATAATTCCTGTATAATAAAAATGTGAAACAGAATAATCCCTGAACAAACTTGCTACAAATACAAAATCTATTAATGTTATTTTGTAATCATCTCAAAAGCTTTTATAGTAAGACAAGAGTTCTAGGGAGCAACATGAGCAAATCTAAATGTAGCCTAATGGCGCGCAGCGCAATCGATACTTGTTCATTTCGCATTCGTGACAACATAGATCTAGCTTAGAGTTGAACTGCCAAAATAATGTAACTTCGAATATAAATTATTCCATCAACTCTATATATCACACAGCATGCGGACTCCAACTAGATATAACGAAGCGCTAACAAAAAGAAACATTTATCGATTATATCTTACCTTGACTTTATGCAGTGTCCTCCCTCCAACTGACAATCTTCTGACGTTTTGGTTTTGAGCGCCTTTTTCGTGCTTTCCGGCTACATTTAAATTTAAAGTGCGTGAACAGGAAAATCGTTTGATTTTTTTTCAACTACAAATGCAGTAAATATTTTATTTAAACAAAATAGAGATCTTATCACGAATAAAGTAGTAAGCTGAAGAAGAAAAAGTGGAAAATTTTGTCATGAATGCAGAGGGTTGAAAAAGTTCATATCAAAATAATAATATTTTCTCATAGCAGCTTCTGCTGATTTGTCGTACATTTACTCTATTAGTATTATAATTTTTTAATCTAAGAAATATTATTTATAGCCTAAAGATGACAGTTGTATAAATGTAAATTATATTTAGCCAGAAATGTAAGAAAAATTAAAGGTTTATTTATTTATTTAAAATAAAATATTTTTTTATTTTAAAATATACATTTTTTTTATATTTAAAATATTTAAATATTTTAAGGGGGTTTAAAATATTACCCTTTGTGGGGTCACTTGACACACTAGGAACAGTGAATCGCAACTTTTTTGACTTCAATGTCCCCTTATATTTTCCACAACAAATCCTGTACATTTGTTATAAAAATACCAAATAATAAGAAATATCTTGATTTTTGGTGGTTTTAGTTTTATCATCATTTTAAGTCATCCTGAGGCCCCATTGGAAGTTTGTCCGGGTCTGCTGTAGTTAGATGACACAGCAAGCAAGCAAGGTTTCACGGCTACATGTTCCTGGCTCAACATCTTTGTTGATCCTGGAACAGCATTCAAATCGACCAATTAGTGAAGTTTGCAGTTAGACCATGTTTCTAGATCAGATCATTTCCCTCTGATTGTAGGTTTAGGGGTAGGTTTAGGGGTAGGGTTAGGGTTAGGGTTAGGGCTATTTTTATGGACAGGAATGTTGTTCCAAGATCAAAAACATATGTTGATACAGGAACATGTACTTGGCATAATCACTGTGCCCCAAGCTTTGCACAAACAGCAACTAAAGTATCTTCTTGCACATCCCAAAACCATAAACACTTTTCATAAGTTTAGACACTTGAACTTTTCTAGAAACTCATATTTCAGCAATAGCATAGGCTGTAAGTACATGTAGCCTCACATCCAGCCAAGTGTCTGCTGCATCCATACCAAAATGTATTGTTAAATGTTTAAAAAAAAATGTCTTAAAAAATATTCAGGCTATTACAGTTTCAAACTCTGTCCTTTTTAAGCTTAGCCATTGTCAGAAGTGTTGCATCCAAGCCAGAAATGGACTTACCCCATCCATCCATCCATCTTCAACCGCTTATCCGAAGTCGGGTCGCGGGGGCAGCAGCTCCAGCAAGGGGCCCCAAACTTCCCTATCCCGAGCCATATTAACCAGCTCTGACTGGGGGACCCCGAGGCGTTCCCAGGCCAGTTTGGAGATGTAATCTCTCCACCTAATCCTGGGTCTTCCCCGAGGCCTCAGCTGGACGTGCCTGAAACACCTCCCTAGGGAGGCGGCCAGGGGGCATCCTTACCAGATGTCCAAACCACCTCAACTGACTACTTTCGACGCAAAGGAGCAGCGGTTCTACTCCGAGCTCCTCACGGATGACTGAGCTCCTCACCCTATCTCTAAGGGAGAAGCCCGCCACCCTTCTGAGGAAGCCCATTTCGGCCGCTTGTACTCGTGACCTAGTTCTTTCGGTCATGACCCAACTTTCATGACCATAGGTGAGGGTAGGAACAAAAATTGACCGGTAGATCGAGAGCTTTGCCTTTCGGCTCAGCTCTCTTTTCGTGACAACGGTGCGATAGAGCGAGTGCAATACCGCCCCCGCTGCCCCGATTCTCCGGCCAACTTCCCGCTCCATTGTCCCCTCACTCGTGAACAAGACCCCGAGGTACTTGAACTCCTTCACTTGGGGCAATACCTCCTTCCCTAACTTGAGTACGCACTCCATCGGTTGGACTTACCCCGTAGGTTTTAATTTTTTGGGGGCATTTGCCACGTCGAATGTGGGCCAAGTTAGGCTTACACCCTGATTACCCATGCTGACTGTGCCATATATTTCCCAAACGTGGCCCAAATTATTATGAATTAGGGCCATATTTGCCATGTCATAGTCAAGTCAAGTCACCTTTATTCATATAGCGCTTTTTACAATACAAATTGTTTCAAAGCAGCTTTACAGAGATAACAGGAAAATAATGTTGTAATAGTATTATTAATAGTATATATAATTAAATGTCCTCAATGGGGGGCCATTTTTGGCTCACATCTAGATGAGTTAGTGCTTTGCCAAAAGTGGCCCAGATACGTTTTAAAGGGCACCTATTATGGAATTTTGAAAATTACCTTTCATGTAGTGTGTAGATTTAAGTGAACAAAAACATCCTGCAAAGTTTTATATATGAAAGTTCACCGTAAAAAAGTTATTGTCTCTCAAAAGTAGGAGTCGACTGAGTCAATGTAATGAATCGTTTTTCCAATGAGTCATTTTCCTTTTCGTTGTGACGTCAAGATGAACAATTATCAAATTGGCCGCGCCCACTCATTGCGCGCGCAGACACCAGGGAAAACTTGAAAACATCATGTCGACAACAAGACTCTGTGTTCTGAAGTGCATATCAAAAGCGACCTTTTTTTCACTGCCCAGGGACGAGCATGTGAAGAATCAGTGTCTAGATTTTATATTTACAACTATACCACACAAGTATAGCCCGAACCTTGTGCTGTGTTCGCGTCATTTTAATGACGATTGCTTTACGAACATGAATGCTTTCAAGTGTGGATTCATGAGCGGTTGATACTGAAGGAAGGTTCAGTACCAAGTTTATTTGGATCAGCTTCCTCCTCCGAATCACAACCTGAAAGTATTATTAATAATTGTTGCTTTTATGTGTTTTTTAGCATGCTTAATAAGTATTTGTGTGTGTTGTGTAAGTTACGCTCAGTGCAGCTTCTAGGTCTCCAATGTAAATTTTTTGGAAATATGTGAAATGTTTGTCGATGTTATTGGAGTTGTCATAAAGAATAGAGCAATAACTTGTAGTAATGCAGTGCTTTATCAATATGTTTATGCGTTGGGCTAATGCAAACAATAACTGATTGGGTGTTTACCACCGAACTTTGGGCTATGATCGCTAACATAAATCAACTCATTCCTTCTCTGATTTTGATTTTTTTACTACAAAGCGGTGATGGGCGTTCCGTTTCTGACAATCTCTGCACAGAGTATACCAATCACAACTGACTGGGTCATCTGACCAATCACCGCAGATTAGTGTCACGCAAAGGAGGGGTTTGGAAAAATGAGTCGTTGAACGAATCATTTGGGAGTCGGTGAGCAAATCAGGTAAACATAAATGCATATTATAAGACAACAAAAGTGTTTTTTGTCAGTGCATGCATGTAAAACTGTTGTTGGGGACTCCCAAAACAATATTAGGAACATTTTAAATGCCATAATAGGTGCCCTTTAAGATAACTGGGCCACATTTGCAGCATTATATGTGGGCCACTTTTGGCTCACATCAAGATGAGCCAGTGCTGACTGAGCCATATCTTTGCCAAAACTGGCCCAGATATGTTTTAAGATAACTGGGCCACATTTGCAGCATTATTTGTGGGCCAATTCTGGCTCACATCCAGATGACCCAGTGCTCACTGTGCCATTTCTTTGCCAAAAGTGGCCCAGATACGTTTTAAGATAACTGGGCCACATTTGCAGCATTATATGTGGGCCACTTTTGGCTCACATCCAGATGAGCCAGTGCCACTGAGCCATATATTTGACAAAACTGGCCCAGATATGTTTTAAGATAACTGGGCCACATTTGCAGCATTATATGTGGGCCACTTTTGGCTTACATCCAGATGAGCCAGTGCGACTGTGCCATTTCTTTGCCAAAACTGGCCCAGATATGGTTTAAGGTAACTGGGCCACATTTGCAGCATTATATGTGGGCCACTTTTGGCTCACATCCAGATGAGCCAGTGCCACTGTGCCATTTCTTTGCCAAAACTGGCCCAGATATGTTTTAAGATAACTGGGCCACATTTGCAGCATTATATGTGGGCCACTTTTGGCTCACATCCAGATGAGCAGTGCGACTCTACCATATCTTTGCCAAAACTAGCCCAGATATGTTTTAAGATAACTGGGCCACATTTGCTGCAACATATGTGGGCCACTTTTGGCTCACATCCAGATGAGCCAGTGCGACTGTGCCATATCTTTGCCAAAACTGGCCCAGATATGTTTTAAGATAACTGGGCCACATTTGCTGCAACATATGTGGGCCACTTTTGGCTCACATCCAGATGAGCCAGTGCGACTGTGCCATATCTTTGCCAAAACTGGCCCAGATATGTTTTAAAATAACTGGGCCACATTTGCTGCAACATATGTGGGCCACTTTTGGCTCACATCCAGATGAGCCAGTGCGACTGTGCCATTTCTTTGCCAAAAGTGGCCCAGATACATTTTAAGATAACTGGGCCACATTTGCAGCATTATATGTGGGCCACTTTTGGCTCACATCCAGATGAGCCAGTGCCACTGTGCCATTTCTTTGCCAAAACTGGCCCAGATATGTTTTAAGATAACTGGGCCACATTTGCAGCATTATATGTGGGCCACTTTTGGCTCACATCCAGATGAGCCAGTGCGACTGTACCATATCTTTGCCAAAACTGGCCCAGATATGTTTTAAGATAACTGGGCCACATTTGCTGCAACATATGTGGGCCACTTTTGGCTCACATCCAGATGAGCCAGTGCGACTGTGCCATATCTTTGCCAAAACTGGCCCAGATATGTTTTAAGATAACTGGGCCACATTTGCTGCAACATATGTGGGCCACTTTTGGCTCACATCCAGATGAGCCAGTGCGACTGTGCCATATCTTTGCCAAAACTGGCCCAGATATGTTTTAAAATAACTGGGCCACATTTGCTGCAACATATGTTGGCCACTTTTGGCTCACATCCAGATGAGCCAGTGCGACTGTGCCATATCTTTGCCAAAACTGGCCCAGATATGGTTTAAAATAACTGGGCCACATTTGCTGCAACATATGTGGGCCACTTTTGGCTCACATCCAGATGAGCCAGTGCGACTGTGCCATATCTTTGCCAAAACTGGCCCAGATATGTTTTAAGATAACTGGGCCACATTTGCTGCAACATATGTGGGCCATATTTGGTTTACATTCAGATTAGTCATTGTCGATTGTGCCACGTTTTTGCCATAGGTGGCCCACATTTGGTTTGTGACATTTGGGCCATATTCTTTACCTATCATATGGGCCACTTTAGGCTCACATTCAGATTACACATTGCCATGAGTGCCGCATCTTTGCCTAAAAAGGCCCACATGTGATTTTAAATATTTGGGCCATATTTGCCATTTTATATATGGGCCACTTCAGGCTCAGATACATTTGGTCCGGGCCATAAGAAGGCCTGCAGTGCTGCATCATTGCCTGAAGTGGCCCACATCCGTCTGCTATCTGGGAAAGCTTCAAACTAGACGCATACTCAGATTATGAAGCATAGATTTTATTTATGACCTCATAATACATATAAATACAGCAAGGAACAAAAATGATTGAAATGGACATATATATTTTTTATAATATCAGTAATAACTGGCCAAGTTATTACTGATATTATATTTATTGAAATATATATAAATGGCCATGAATGTTACATTTTGCAATGTCTTTTCTTACTTTAGATATTTTCATGGACTTGGTATGGATCAAATCCAATGATAGACATTTTTAATTCGTATCACTTTTTGGATATTTTTGTATTCACTACCATCACTTTCTCTGCTGATGGTCATAAAGATGGCAGATGCACAGAAAAAGTCACGTGACTGAAACCGATATAAACAAAGCATGTTTTTCTCATTCTTGTTGATTCATTTACCAGCCCACGAGTGCTTCAACTGTCTCCAGTCCTGCCCCTGTACCAGTCTCTACCTCTGTCCAGCCCTCTGTCTAGGCCTCTACCTCTACCCCGATCATAAGACGGCCTGCAATTAATGTATCAATGGTAACATTATTTTAATTTGAGTAGGTTACCAACCCCTGCAGTCCTTTAGTGGTTGGCAGGGTGATTATTTGTGTATTGGTCCCTTTGGCATCAGCAGAGATGTGTAATACATCACAGTTTGGGGATTTCTATCTTCAATAGGTTCATGAATATTTATATCTTCAACTTTCCAACATATGTATGATTTTACATGAATGCCAATCTGTTCTGTTATCCCTCACTATTAGTTTACAAAGCCACGGTTTGGAGGGTCACTTAGTACTGCTGCCAAACCCAACCTAAATGTACCAAGGTGGGTTCAGGTAATTTAAAAAGACCTTAACATGTTTTATCATCATCATCATTATGTTTATGTTAATATTGTACAATATGTGTCCTTACAGCCTGGTAGTCACAATCCTTCTCCTGAAGCCAGTCCCGCTCTTACGGCCTCTGTGAATGCCCGACTATCTGTAAGTACCTGTGTGTGTAGTATAAATGCAAACTTGAGAAATAAAAATGCAATGGTTTATTACATCTCTAATCTTTCATTGCATTAGAATCAGGAGCATGTTGCCTCTTCTGTGCCTGGCCCTACTCTTACACATGCACCCAGCCCTGCTCATGCACCCAGCCCTGTTCCTGCACCTGAGCCAGATCAATTTTGGTTGCCCACTGAAATGAGGAAGACAATCCCCTCACAGGATCAGAGGTGGATTTCGTCTGTGCTCTTTCATGAGGCCAGACCTCAGCCAGACTTGAAGCTTTGGTATGAGCCACCAGTCCCTTCCCTCATCTACCACCAGGCTCCATCACCAGACCACTTTTTTAACCACAGGCTTTTGGTATGGATGCCCTACCACTTGTGGAAGTTTAGAGTGTTCTGTCCTGCATGTGGGAAGCAGCTCACTGGCTACGGCATCCACAAGAGGGCACGGAAGGTCCTGGACATCGACAGATACTACCTTATGGTAACAGAGACTCTCAGGTGTACTGTTTGTCGCCTGAATTACCTGTCTACCAGCCAGACTGTCCTGGACCAGATCGACTTGCCCCATAGGAGACTGTTCCATCTGATCTTGACCCAGAAGTGAGTTATCAATCTACACACACCATACAGAATTTTGAAATCAGTTTATAATCATGATAGTTATAACACCTGTCATTAATATGGCATGGTTAATCATCTCATTTCACAAGTGTATATGCAGAAATGTGTAATATAAAGTAAATTCATAATATAATGAAAGTGTTTTTTATTTAGCATGGAATAATAATTGAAGCAAATCTCCTATTGTACTCAAAGGTATGCATGTGACATTCGCATGCTGAGGGAGAGGACGCTGGGCAACAGCCCCACCAGGCTAGTAAAGCAGCTGAGGGAGAACCATGGGGAGGAGTGGCTTGATCGCTTGGCACACTATATGAAGGAATGTGCAGCTTTTATCAACCACCCTGGCCTCTTACCTGTTGTGTGCCAGAAGCCTCCAGAGCCCATCGACGTCCCGACCAGCAAGTGGCTCCTGTCGGTTTACGGGAGGGACATTATCAGCCGTATAGACCACATCAAGGCCAGCATTACCTCCACATTTGGAACCATTTTAAAAATGGACTCAACAAAGCAGGTAGTTCGTTGACATTATTACTGGCCTTTAAACTTTTGTAAAAAAGTTTTTTTGTTCTAAAATGTTTTTGAATCATTTGTGCTATGCATTATTCATATTTTTCATGTATATTGCTTTTGATTTCAGATCACAAGAAAGCTGGCGGGCACAGCCAGGGGGACAGCACAGTGGCTGACGTCTCTTGGAAAAGAGATGGGGCAAATACTTATCAGTGTCCTGACTGCTCAGGAAGGACCTGGTCTAGACACCATGGTCTCCGGCCTGACCAACAGGTACAGCCAGGTGGGTGTGGCTCCATCAGTGCTGCTGTATGTGGATTCTGGCTGCTGCGTAGAGAAGGGGCAGAGCAAGCTACAGGCCAGGTTTGGAGACTGGCCTGACCTCGTTATCAGACTGGACATCTGGCACTTCATGCGTCGGCTGGCAGTGGGGTGCACCACCAATGCCCATCCTCTCTACCCAGCTTTCATGGCAAGGCTCTCTGCATGCATATTTGAGTGGGACCCACATGATGTTGCGTTGTTGCGCCAAGCAAAGAGAGAGCACCTGCAGGAGGAAGGGGTGCCTGTCATCACCGATGACCTGGTGAACCAGCGCATTACCAAAAGGAGCTGGCTCTCTATTGTCGATCAGCGGACCCGTGGAGTAGAGTCCACGACCGCCACATTGACAAGCTTCTGCAGGAGCTGAAGGGGGAGAAGGGGAGAGATCTGATGGGTGTTCCTCTGCTGGACACAGAGAGGATAGAGCACATCTGGCGTGTGCAGGTGAAGCATGTGAAATGTATCCAGGATGTGCCAGGTGTGTCTCTCTACACTGAGACAGGGACCACCACCACCAAGGGAGGGATAGTTCTCACCAAGTACAGGTGTGCTAGAGGCTCAACCTCCCTTGAGTCTTTCCATTGCCACCTGAACAGGTTCATTCCAGGTTTGTGGCTTATTCTTATTGCAGTTGAAGGGTGAGGGATGTAAGATTATTGTGTAATTGATGTAAGATTTTGTGTAATGTATGAGTTAGCTTTCGATCTCCTCGTGAGACTTTGCCTTTGGCTCTACCAATTTCACTGCAAACTATTCTTCAGTAAATTTTGGATTCTTTGATTGAACTTCTTGACTCCTGGTTTTTCTTTCTCCTTATCTGATCCGGGTCATAACTGTTATACCCCTAACAGTTTGGTGGAGGATTCGCGGGCAATCACTCCGTGGTGACATCTCTGGCAAATCAGCAAACAAGGTAGGAAGCTTTTATTAATTGTTAGGGCTGTCTGACTGGAAGAGATTTTGAAGGGGAGCGGGAGAGCTTCACTCCGACGAGGCGTGTGAAGAGAAGTCGCTGAGAGAGCTGTTAGTGCTCTGTGAGGGGGCCCAGGTGGGCATGGGTGAAGCACCACCCCGGCAGAGTGCGGGTTAAAACAGCAAACAGCGCTAGTGAAACGTGCTCTGTGAGGGGGCCCAGGTGGGCATGGGTGAAGCACCACCCCGGCAGAGTGCGTCCCTGGACGAGAGGTCCAGTGGCACCGTAAACCTGCTCAGTCTCTTCCAACTCAGTTAGGGGTACCCCGAGCTTAGTGAATCAGGCAGTTAGGGATTCAGATATTAGTTATAAAATAAAATAAAATACAATAGGGATTGTTTTGCCAGGGATGCATCAGGAGCGGTCCCAAGTAAGTAAATAAATTGTGACCCTAATTGGTATGGATCAGTATATGTGACCAGGATGTTTGTGAAGAATACTTTGTGGTGAAATTGGTAGAAATCCAGTATTGTTGCTGCTATAGTTAATTTATCCGCGTAAAATATTTGCTGCTAAAATCTTTTCGGTAGTGATTTTCAACTGTGACCAAGAAAAATGTCTGATAAAGGGAATTTTCTGAGTAGTTCTGACCAAAACGAGCAGGGCACACGCTGTAAACAGCTCTGCTCTGACGAGCTCAAATCGAAGAAATGTGCATGAAATCAAAAAGTTAACCCTTAGCGGACTGGACAATGTTTATTCTTGGGCTGTTCTTTTCATGTCATGATTGAAGCCTGATGTAAGATTAACTAAAGAGAGAGGGAGCAGCTGTTGAATGGACATGTGTCAGATCATAACTCCTTTTATATCAAAGTGATGAGTAAGAATATTTAGATTATAAAAGGAGTGATCACTTTAAAGCGATTGAATTGTATTTGGGAAATCACATTATCTGGACAAACAATAAAGCTTTGAGTGTATTGCGTTAAACTGAAGTCAAATAAGTTATTGAATTTTAAACCAAGGGTGTATTTAAGATAAGTGTTGTTATATTTAGGCTGCAGAACAAAAAAGACGCTGATAGGGCCAAATATTTATCCGTGTTTGCCTATTCATGGATTTATAAACTGGGTGGTGTACCCTTAAACCATGAAAAGGCAATTCCAAATATGATGGACGGATGGTCTAGTTTGATTGCCCAGCGTGGCAAAAATTATTGGGCAGGAAGTCGGCTGTGATCTGTGTAGTGTGAGTACGGGTTTCGAGGCTGTTTGTGAAAAGGCAGAAAAATGCTGTAAAAAAATTCACAGTGCCCTTGGAGTATGAGTCAAAGGAGAAGGGGAGAACATTTAAACGTGTTTTTGTGTTCACCATCTTGTCCGGTACCTCTAATGGCCAGAGATTTAATGTGTGAATTAAATTTGACCCTTACTTCCTTTGGAAGTAAATATGTTGTTCTAAATTTGAACCGCAGTGGGCTTATGAATGGTGTGTGAAAACTGAGACTGTGAAATTTGATAAGATTTTCTGGGAAAAAGTGTGTGTGCTCTCAGCTTGCCTGACAGAAAAACAAATGCAGTTCTACTTTGATAGCAGGGAACACTGAGACACTTTATCAGTGATCAAGGCCAAAGAGCGTTCAGTCTCAGTCACCATTCACTTTCATTGAAAAAAAACACAATGAAAATGAATGTGGTCTGCTGTGAGCAGATGTGGGCCCCTGTGTGAGAGAATGCATTAAAGCAACAGATTGGGCTAAATAAGTGCAGGCGTGAAACACAGCAAAAGTATAGGAGCATTTATGTCAAAATGTGGTCTGAGGTGATCAGTCTCTAGCAATCTTCTTAACATTTCAAAGCTAGTGCTTGGCTGCAATGAAACCATTCGCTTATCTCAGAGTGGCCCCCACCAAACGCAGAGATGTGCAGTGGCTGAACCTGCTATTCTAACTGAGACTCGCTCTGAGTGGAAGTTTATCATTTCCAAATTTCCTGATGTATGGGCAAAAGATAAATATGATTGTGGTTTAGCACAGATTCAGCCACTGAGCATCCCATGTCCTTTGCATGAGGCTAAAAGACAATATCCTTTGAAAAATGAGGCTCGGGAGGGTGCTGAAACTGTTGTTGATGAGTTATGCAAACGGGGAATTGTGATCCCCTGTGCTTCCCCCACTAACTCTCCTATGTGGCCTGTCAAAAAGCCAGATGGGAGCTGGTGTTTGACCATTGATTACACTTCTCTGAATGCAGTGTCTGAGAAAATGCACCCTCTGGTGGCCAACCCCGCAACTATCTTACATGAGATAGGATCTGAACATTGTCTTTTTACTGCTTTAGACATTTCTAACGGTTTTTGGACTTGTCCCCTAGCCAAGGAGGACCAAGGCAGATTTGCTTTCACCAGCAGGGGTCGCCAATGGACATGGAGTCGTTTGCCACAAGGTTTCTGCAACTCACCCACACTGTTTCATCAGGTACTAGCATCCTTCATCGATCTGGTAAGAAAACAACTTGAATATGACGGATCTGTTGTTCTACAATATGTGGATGACATTTTAATTGCTAGTCCAACCAAGTTCAAACATTTGACTGCTGTACAGACTGTTTTGAATGCCCTCCAAAACGGGGGATTCAAAGTGAACTCGAAAAAAGCACAGATAGCACTGCCTGAAGTGACTTATTTGGGGCAAATTGTGGGTGTGCACGGCAGACGCATCACTCCTGAACGAGTTAAAGCTATCATTGAACTTCCAAAAACAAACACGGTTACTGGTCTAAGGCAAGTAATGGGTCTTTTGAATTACTGTCGCCAGTATGTTTCTGAATACACTGAACTTTCTAAACCACTCACAGAGGCGCTGAAAGGAGGAAAACCTGGATCGGAGCTGATCGACTGGACTGAGGAGATGGAGGAGGCGTTTGTGAGTATCAAAGAAACTCTTGCTTCCTCCCCAGCATTACGTCATGCCGATGCCAGCAGGCCGTTCCATCTATGGACATGGGTGGGAACTTCGATCCTATTCAGCTGCCCTGGGTCAAAGGGTTCCAGGAAGAAACTCCTATGGGATGGTAGGCTATTACTCAGCTCCTATTCCTGTTTCAATGGCAGGACAGCATCCGTGCCTGTTGATATGCGACTGTGCAGAATGGGCCATAAAGATTACAGAGGACATTGTGACTCATCAGAAGGTGATACTGCACACTAGACACCAGATTTTGAAACTGTTAACAAACACTCGTTTAGGCTCTATCTCTAATCAAAGACGAGCTAAATGGGAGGCCACTCTCTTGAGTAAAAATGTGGATATAAATATTGACATTGAAACTGCTATCAACCCTGCCTCCTTACTTCCAGAAGAAGGAACTGCACACAACTGTGCCCGACTGATCGAGACGGACAGCCAGAGCCCTCTTCAATCCGAACCACTTTCTGATGCCATGAAGCTGTTCGTGGATGGTTCCAGCTTTCATGAACAGGGAAAACGCTTCACTGGCTGGGCTGTTGTAAATGAACATGGTGAAACTGTTGATTGTGGTTCTCTTTCAGGAGGAGGGGCTCAAGTGGCCGAGCTGGTCGCATTAACATGAGCATTGCAGTATGGCCAGGGGAAACGAGTCAATGTTTACACTGACAGCCGTTATGCATATGGTGCTGTTCATGACTTCGGCCCTGTGTGGAGACGCAGAGGATTTCTAACCACTGCCGGTCTGCCGATCTCTCATCAACAGCAGGTAAAAGAACTTATGAATGCCTGTGATCTTCCTGCAACAGGAGCAGTTATCAAAGTCACTGGACATGCAACGGACAATTCTCCTGAGGCCACAGGAAACCGAGCTGCTGACACAGCTGCCAGAGAGGCTGCAACACGGACTGAGACTTGCGTGAGTGTTATGGCTCTTGCTCCTCAGGATAGTGAGACCCCCAGAGACATTTTTAAACTCTATGATAAAGACGACTCGGAAGAGATAGAACAATGGATGAAATTAGGAGCTCAGAAAAATGCAGAAGGACTGTGGAAATTTCATGAGCGTTTTGTTTGTCCTGTTTCTGCTAGAACTGAACTAATGTCTTTGTATCATGGTTTGGCACATGCAGGTCCTGAAAAACTACATGCAATGATTTCCAAAACCTGGTGGTGGCCACGACTGAGGGCTTCTTGCAATGATTTTTGTAAGAGATGTCTAGTATGCCTTAAGGTTAATTCTTCTTCTAAGCTGAAAATTCCCTTAGGACATGCCCCTCGACCTCAAGGGCCGTGGACACACCTCCAAATTGATTTCATAGGTCCACTGCCCCCTAGTGGAGGTTTTACATATATTCTAATGATTGTTGATGTTTTCCAGATGGGTTGAGGCATTTCCACTGAGAAACTGCACCGCAGATGCAACCGCCAAGATTATGTTGAATGAAGTTTTCCCAAGATGGGGTTTGCCCTTACAAATTGATTCAGATCAGGGTACACATTTTACTGGGAAGGTGATGAAAAATGTCATGAAGTTGATGGGGGTGAGGCAACACTTTCACATTCCATTTAGGCCACAATCTAGCGGATCTATTGAACGCACTAATCGTACGCTTAAAACTTAATTGAGAAAGAGATTGTTGGAGTGGGGGAAAGGGTGGCATGCGGCTGTCCCAGCGATTTTGTTAAGCATGAGAGCCAGCCCTAACAAGACTACACAGCTCAGCCCTTTTGAGGTAATGACAGGTCGCTACATGCGGCTGCCCTGGGATGCCCCCTTGCAACATGAGGGACCATCCGGGCCTTTGAAAGACGCTTTACAAAATTATCTGAACGCTTTGGATGACAGTCTGCGAGACACACGGGTTAGTGTTAGCACACGACAAGCAGATCGAGATAATGTTGAGCAAAAAGACATGCCTGCTTTGCCTGAAATAGGTGACAATGTAATGTTACAGCGGGAGATAGTTTCCCCCTTAGGTCCGAAATTTGATGGGCCTTATCAGGTGGTATTGACCACTAACACCTCTGTTCTACTGGACAGGGGGGTTTTGGGTACCGTATGGAGACATTGGTCACAGGTGAAACCACTTGAAAAGTGTAACAACTTACTACCTCGGGATCATTAAATGTCTGTTGTGTATGTTAAAATTCTAGAATTCTAGAACCAATGTTTTATCATTACAGATGGCTGAATCCGACGACATACTGAAGCTGCTAATTCTTCAAGAAGAAGTGAGAGACGACTGAAAGTGAAACGAGCTTTCATCCGATTGGTACTTCCGCTCTCGTTGGTATTTTTAATTCTGATCGCTTTATCATTTTTGATGTGGATTCAAATTTCCAATTTGGACAGGGAGATTCCATGCGTTTTCAACTCATTGGGATTGCGAGGAGATCGATAACCGTCCATCATGGGTACAATACCCATGTCTAAATTCAACTGAGGGTCTAAATTTAATTCCGACTATGTACCAAAAGGTAAATGATCATTGTTATCGTTTGGACGGAAATGAGACAGTGATCTATTGGCTTGGTCACTCCCCAAATGATCCCGATACTACCCTCATTATGCAGAAAGGTCGGTGGATGAGGAGTGGAGGCGTTGACCTGTTTGAAGGAGATTTCAGTTCAATGAGCTGGATCCCTGACTACATAGCTCGTGAAAACATGAGTGCATGCTCTATACGAATGGATATGGTTAATCGATATTTGTTAAAATCTAGGAAAGGTGAGAGTAGAGCAGAACGAAGGAGGCGTCAGGTAGCAGATGTGAATGACTCCCACATGATTTTAGGTGGAAAAGCAGTGAAACTTCCGTTCTACCCAAGTGCTCCTGATCCTCGCCACATCATGTCATACTATCTTCCCAAAGCTAAGAATGAACTTGGTTACAACAAAGTAGTTAAAGATGTAGCCCTAAGCTATATATATAGCAATATTGTGATTAGAGAAGAACCTGGGTCTGATGAGTATCAAACCGCAATAAATGATAAGGATTTGATGAGATGGGGAGTGTTAGTCCCAACTACATGCCACATGATCCGATGGGACACTAATAGGGCTTACGGTGCAGTCTGTGATAGGTTAGGGCGGATAGATAAAACTGACAAGGACAAGTTCGATCTGAATGGCAGTAAAAATGGTTTGCCTGCTATTAATGCTTTGTCCCTCTCTTGGCCCAGGTACACTAGATTTGATGACCCTTGGAAGGAGACTGCACATGTTGAGCGTTGTTTAGGTAAAGAAATTCAAAAGTGGTTTGTTAAGATGTTTCCTCCTGGAGATGTTGATAAATGTAGAGAAATTTCTGAGAAGCTCACCGGTGTGAAGATGATGGAGATACCCTGGGAGGTGTGTAATGCTTCTTTTGTTAAGTCAGATTACACTTGGGCTAGTTTTTCTGATGTGTTACACCAGTATGAGTTTGCTAGGAACCTTGCTAACAAAACTGTTTTCAACATGGATCACTTGCATGATTACCTTGAAGATAAATGTTATAGTCCTACATCGACGGCTTATAATGTGACAGCCTGGATGCATTTGCAAGTGTTTAAACTGAATATTGAAACGATGTACACTCGAGCAAAGACTAGTCTGGTACCTTTAAAGTATGAGGAGCTGTTGTGGGACAATTATAAATCATTTCAGGTGAGGATGTGGCCTCAGTTGTCCGATGTAGCTATTGGAGATGAGTGGTTTGACAGGGCAAAACAATTTAGACAATTTCTGAGTCCAATTCCTTCAGTACAGGAAATCAGAGATCTAGAGTCTAAGACTCCATCAAAGGACTGTGCTAAACACAGGTTGACACACCCCATGGGTCCTGCATGGCGTCCAGTTGATAAGAGTAAGAAAGCTAACGAAGCAGAGCTGTCTCTTTGTGTTGCAGAGTTGAAGCAGAAGACTGAATATTTTCCTCGGTTGAAGGCGCAAACAGCTCGGCAGAAATTTATCACTGCATTTCTGGAACAGATAAAAACTAATGATCCATTTGCAGGTTATGAGTATCTGAATTCTGTATGGCTTAAATCTAAGGGCACTCCATGGTATACTGATTCGGAACCTCCGTCTGCTATAGCAGTAGCATTGGTTTTGGCTTTTTCGGTAGGAGCAATATTTACTGACATGACGGAAACAGTGGAGGAATATGTGGAGGAAGCCTGGGAGGAGTTTGTGGCTGCGTCAGAGGATTTGGTCATGGGAGCTGTTAAATATGTGTTATATGCTTTCGGAGCTCTTTTGGGAGTGGGTGTCCTCTGTCTGTGTGTGTGGATGTGTGTTCGTTTCTGTTTTTCTTATGTATGCAGGTCTGCTTGCAGTAACTTGAACCCTTCCGAGGAGGAGAACCGACTGAGAAAACTGACTACACGCTTGGAAGAGAAACTTAAGAAGGATAACATCAATGCCCTGTTGTGAGTGGAAGGGGGGAGAGCCTTTGCGTGGGGACTGGGAATTTTTAGTATCCAGCATGTCCGCAATGAGGCGAAGAGACAAGTGTGACCCGTCAGGGAAGCATGCGTTACCACTCCACCTTCCTTAGTGACCTCACTTGGTAGACCAGACGTGGCGGTATTGGACCCCACATTGGTCTAAAACGGGGGACTGAAGGGTGAGGGTCGAAATCCCTTGTCTCTTCAGATATATCAATACATATATATATCCTTTTATATCAATATCTATCTATATTCTGTTGCTTAACTTCTTTAATAAAATGATGAATTAACTATATGCATGATCACATAATCAATTTTATTTTTCTTATGCATAACTGAAATATACGCTGAATCATATGTGTGTTAAGAGTTAATTTTGATTTCATGCACATTCCTTGAAGCCTCTCTCTCTGTTCTGCATGGAGGCTGACTTGAAGGTCGTCTTGGGAATAAGCTTGAGATGAGACACCGGGGAGAATGTTAAACATATGTTCCAGATGTATTCTGTGGTTGATTTTTACCTGTCCATGACTAATTATATGATTTAAAATCCTATGTGATAGCACTTGAATAAGTAGAAGTGTAAATTTTCTCTTATTATTTCTTTCCTCTCCTTTGCCTGAGGGGTGAATATTTCTTATCTCACTGTTTTGGTTAAAATGACCTGATAAATGTGTGCTCTGGTTCCCTTGTGCGCAGAGAAACACTGTCGTTCGATCAGTGTTTCGTGTGTGCGTATTGACCTTCTACCCAGGTTTTGAACCCAGGGAGACACAGCAGGCAGACTCGAAGACGCCCGAGACCATCTGCGAGGTCACTTCAGATGTAAATCTCGGGCCAGGACGACAATTGCGCTGATTAATGTTGATGTGCTATAGCTATCTATATGTTGTGACTTTATGCTCTGTTAGCCAATCAGGAGTGAAATAATAGAATGTACTCCTTGCAAATGGTATAATTGATGTAAGATTTTGTGTAATGTATGAGTTAGCTTTCGATCTCCTCGTGAGACTTTGCCTTTGGCTCTACCAATTTCACTGCAAACTATTCTTCAGTAAATTTTGAATTCTTTGATTGAACTTCTTGACTCCTGGTTTTTCTTTCTCCTTATCTGATCCGGGTCATAACTGTTATACCCCTAACACAGTATAGTATGCAATAGAATATAATATCACTTCATGAAATATTCTTATCCCAATTTCATGTTTTCCATTTTTCACTTCTTTAAAGGAACCAGTGCTAACACACTGAATTTTCAGTTGTATCTCCTGGAAGGCCTGAACAGGTGGAACCAGGACAGGGCAGCAGCATCCCTTGCCACCAAACCCTCCTCTCTTCTTACCTATGCTGGCAAGGTAGTGCAGTCCATCAATACTAACAGCCTGAAGGTTTTTGGTGAGAAGCTTGTGCCCACCTTCCAACCTCCTGCACAGTACACTGGTAAGACTCTCACAGTCCATTGTAGTGATGTCAAAAGTATATATGGGACAAAAATTCTAACCTGTGTGCATTAGGTCTTGCAGTGTGCATGCAGCTAATAAAGCAGACACTCTTTATTGTGTCATTCATAATAATCAAACATACAGCAATATTGACAAGGTAAAGACGAAATTGTTTACTGCTCATGGCTTGGTAATTTTAGTAGCTTTAATAAACATCAACAGTTATATATTGTGAAACTCTTAGAACTTTGTTCTATGTCTTATAATGTGTTTCTTTGTTCATTGTATTACTGACTGCTGTTTACTTGTTTTTTTAAAGCAATATTTGCAAAGGCTCAGTGACCTTGTTTTCATTTATTTATTTGCATTAATATTTAACTTTTTAAATAGTTCAAATGATTGTGTTCATTAGCAAATTAATTTTGTTTTTCTGTAGTATTGAAATTGGTTTCGAGAATCGTGAAATTTTACTGGTATTGGTACCGACTACTCAAATTTTGGTATTGTGACAATATTAGTACATTATACAGCACAAGGTTTTGTACAGAAATGGGTTTCCTGATAATGAAAGGGCTATTTGTTTACTAATCTGCATTCTGTTTTTATTTTAGGAGAGCTAATTGGAGTGGACTATCTACTTAGTCAGCCAGGGCAACCACTTCAGGCAATGGATGCTGACTCTGAGAACACAGACCAGCTGCTGGAGGAAGTAAATGTAGAAGAGCAGGATGAGGGATTTGAGGAAGAATTGAATGAGGACCCTACACTGAGTTTCCTCCATGAAGTTGAAGCTGACTGGACCCCGCCCACAGTTCAGTCAGCTGCACACTTCTCCCAGCCAGCTGCACACTTCTCCCAGCCAGCTGCTGCCTCCTCCCAGCCAGCTGCACACTTCTCCCAGCCAGCTGCTGCCTCCTCCCAGCCAGTTGCACACTTCTCCCAGCCAGCTGCACACTTCTCCCAGCCAGCTGCACACTCCTCCCAGCCAGCTGCACACTCCACCCAGCCAGCTGCACACTTCTCCCAGCCAGCTGCACACTCCTCCCAGCCGGCTGCATCCACAGTCCAGTATGAACCAGGTTCCCCCACTCAGGAGCAGGAGATTTTGGTATGTAAATATAACAGTAGGAACATGCCATATTTATTAAGTCGAAATTAATTTTGAATGTGATGAAATGATTGTTAATGCTATCATTAAGATGTCATTTTATTGATCTGTTTTTCTTTACAATTTGAAATGATACTGTTTCATGCTGTGGATGAGCAAAATATTCCTGGGATGGACCGGGTGGACAGCCTGGCTGAGTATTTGGTGGAGCTGAGGACAAAGACAGGGCTAACACTTAGCAGACAGCAGGTCAGCCAAAACTTTAAATGCCCTAACATGGAAAAGAAATCAGTTATTCAAAACAGTGGAGTATGCTTGTTAAATTTGATCAGTTTCCTTTTAACTCATCTATGCTTCCATCCTTTATTCTTCTTGAGGTTGAAGACATTGTGCGCCTGTGGCAGAACCTGCTTCATTATGACAAGCAGCGGGTGGTGTTTGCTGCTAGACACCAGGACAGGCTGACCACTGGGAGGTTCAGGTCTCCAAAAAAGAAGGCTGTTTTCACCCCTGGAGTGGACAGCCTGAAGCGATGTGTGTTGGGGTCCACAGATTCACCTGCCCAATGGCCAGACTGCTGTCGTCTTGTTGAGGCCATTTTCATCAAGCTCTGTTGCATCCACAAGTGTCTTTGAAAGAAGGGAAAGAACTTGCTGACGAGGTGGTCTCTTATATTGCGGGATTACCGCAGGATCCGACAGCTTATCCTGGCTAACGGTGCTATCATGCAGAGCACCACTCTGCAGCTGGTGGAGGTCAATCAAACAACTCTGGTCCAGTGGCACAATTATAGGATTAAGAAGCAAGACCAGACTCTTCTGCTGCAGGGGATTGATCTGCCTGACACTCTTAGTGTTGCTGCTGAGCCTCTCCCGCCTGCCTGTGTCCGTGCTGTTGCTCCACCACAGGTCCAGAGAGAACAGCATGTCTACAACCTGCCACAGAGCACTGCAGGGCAAGCATTTATGGTTCATTATGGTTCAAGCAAAGAATAAAACATTTATGGTTCATAGAACAGTTACTCGTCTTTGATTCATCTTTGACACTGTCCTTTTGCTTCAGTAATCATTCTGTGAGCCTGGGTAAAATTATTTTAATAAAATTTGTATATATACTTAGCATGGGTTATTTGTTTATAAAACATATATATATATATATATATATATATATATATATATATATAAATAAACACATTGCACATTTCAAGCAAATTAATATTAATATGGGTAATCAATAAATATAAAACATGCATCTCACACTATGAAAAGTGGACTTTGTAATAAGACAAATACAAAAACAAGGCATAAAAACATACACAAATTAAAAAGTATTCATACATTAACAAAAGTATGCATACATTTTATGCAATTTCCAGTTAAATATAATGATCAAACCACCCATAAATGAACCTGGGTGATGAGTGATTTACTTATTTCACTACCAGCATTTTTAACTGTAATCATATATGAAGAAATGCTTTAGCTTGCCTTTCATTAAACAGAATCATTATCAAACTAAACAGAAGTCAAACAATGAACTTATCCCCATTTTCTATGTAGAATATAAGTTGTAATATCAAAGTTTAATTTATGTTGGAGGTGGGACTCGAACCAATGTCCTTCTTGTCTCTGTTGTAACATGTAATTTCAATACAAAGCTGATTTTTTCAGTGATATATGACTGATATATATATATGAAAATTAATAAGTGATATATGAAAAATGAATAAAAGTTGCAGGGGGCTTTTGATCTTTTCTTCTCTTTCTTTCTCTCATATTTTCTTCCTTTTCTCTTCTCCCCCCTCCTTCCTCTTCTTTTTCCCTTAACCCCCCCCCAAACAGACTATTGTTCCCCAGCTTTGTGTCAATCGGTTAGCATGTTCGGCTGTTAACCGAAAGGTTGGTGATTCAAGCCCACCCAGGGACGAAGAGAGCTTTTAATTGCCACAAAAGGCATAGCCTGAGCACATGGACCTCACATTATAGCAGATGGAGCAGCGAAAGCAACAAAGTGGAAGAAAATCTCATGTTAATGCTTTTGCATTTTTTATACCAATGTTCTGACATTTTAATTGACCAATTACAGGACTGACTTGTCAAATCCTCAAATGTTTCATTACACAGTGTACAGAAGTGTGGAAAGACAAATGCCAGAGTAACAAATAAAAGTAAATCTTAGCCTGGTCCTAGTCTTAAACCCAACATTTCTTTGGAAGTTCCATTGTAAAATGGGATGTTTCATTTCAAGCATGTACTTTGAGTATTTGCAAATAAATGACATCACACAGAAACAGAAAATGTAGGCCTGGCTAGCTCAGTCGGTAGAGCATTGGGACAACCCCTTATTGCAGGTGGAGTAGTGAAACAAGCATTTGCATTTCTTTACACATACCAATGTTCTGACATTTTGGTTGATTAATTACAGGACTGACTTGTCAAATCCTCAAATGTTTCATCACACAGTGTACAGAAGTGTGCAAAGACAAATGACTGAAAAACAAATAAAAGAAACACTCTGCACAGCCCTCTTCTTAAACCGAACCTTTCTTTGGAAGATCCTATTTTCAGACACCTGTGAATTGGGAGGATTCATTTCAGGCATGTACTTTGAAGATATACCAAAAAATGGCATATATGCCGAGAGAGAAAAGATGGTAGAGCATGAGACTTTTAATCACAGTGTCATGGGGCTTGAGCTCCACGTTGGGTTTAACGTTTAGCTATCGCCACAGGTATGTGGTACTAGTGCAAATGTATCCTCCCTGCCATGCAAACAGTCACTGACTAGAGAGAACGGAAACATTTCTGGGAACTTGTCCAGAAATTCAGAACAGGTAACAGGTCTCCAGCTATCTGCTTCCAAAGTACTATCTCTAAAAATAAGCGCAGTGCTGCTGTTAATGTGTTTAACAATCCCCACTAACCAATCTGCCTCCTTTCAAACCCATCAAGTATGACACACATGCCATTGACTGCCACAGCGTAATCTTGAAGGTGGTACCTCATGTGTCTCTGTGGTGCAATTGGTTAGCGCGTTTGGCTGTTAACCGAAAGGTTGGTGGTTCAAGCCCACCCTGGGACAAAGAGGGCTTTTAATTGCCACAAAAGGCATAGCCTGAGCACATGGATCTCACATTATAGCAGATGGAGCAGCGAAAGCAACAAAGTGGAAGAAAATCTCATGTTAATGCTTTTGCATTTTTTATACCAATGTTCTGACATTTTGGTTGATTAATTACAGGACTGACTTGTCAAATCCTCAAATGTTTCATCACACAGTGTACAGAAGTGTGCAAAGACAAATGACTGAAAAACAAATAAAAGAAATACTCTGCACAGCCCTCTTCTTAAACCGAACCTTTCTTTGGAAGATCCTATTGTCAGACACCTGTGAATTGGGAGGATTCATTTCAGGCATGTACTTTGAAGATATACCAAAAAATGGCATATATGCTGAGAGAGAAAAGGTGGTAGAGCATGAGACTTTTAATCACAGTGTCATGAAAGCAACAAAGTGGAAGAAAATCTCATGTTAATGCTTTTGCATTTTTTATACCAATGTTCTGACATTTTGGTTGACCAATTTCAGGACTGACTTGTCAAATCCTAAAATGTTTCATTACACAGTGTACAGAAGTGTGGAAAGACAAATGCCAGAGAAACAAATAAAAGTAAATCTTAGCCTGGTCCTAGTCTTAAACCCAACATTTCTTTGGAAGTTCCATTGTAAAATGGGATGTTTCATTTCAAGCATGTACTTTGAGTATTTGCAAGTAAATGACATCACACAGAAACAAAAAATGTAGTCCCGGCTAGCTCAGTCGGGCATGAGACTCTTAATCTCAGGGTTGTGGGTTCAAGCCCCACGTTGGGCGTCACTATTACCTATTGTCACAGGTATGTGCAAGATGTATTCTCCCAGCCATTAAAACACAATAGAGAGAATGTTGAATAAATAACAATCTATCTGCTTCCAAAGCAATATCACAAAAATCAAGCACAGTGCTGCTGCTTCTGTGTTTAACAATCCCCATTAACCAATAGGTCTCTTCAAGTCTCCTTTCAAACCCTTTTCACATATGAGTCACAACATGCTGTTGATTGCCACATCATAATCCAGAAGGTGACTATTCACCTGTCTCTTTGGTGCAATTAAGTAGTACATTTGGCTATTAACCGATAGTCTGCTGTTTCAAGCCTACCCAGGATGACGATAGATTTTAAATGCCACAAAAGGCATAGCCTGAGCATTGGGACAACCCCTTATTGCAGGTGGAGTAGTGAAACAAGCAAAGTGGAATAAAATCTTAGTCCAAAGCATTTGCATTTCTTTACACATACCAATGTTCTGATATTTTGGTTGACTAATTACAGGACTGACTTGTCAAATCCTCAAATGTTTCATCACACAGTGTACAGAAGTGTGCAAAGACAAATGACTGAAAAACAAATAAAAGAAACACTCTGCACAGCCCTCTTCTTAAACCGAACCTTTCTTTGGAAGATCCTATTGACAGACACCTGTGAATTGGGAGGATTAATTTCAGGCATGTACTTTGAAGATATACCAAAAAATGGCATATATGCCGAGAGAGAAAAGGTGGTAGAGCATGAGACTTTTAATCACAGTGTCATGGGGCTTGAGCTCCACGTTGGGTTTAACGTTTAGCTATCGCCACAGGTATGTGGTACTAGTGCAAATGTATCCTCCCTGCCATGCAAAAACTCACTGACTAGAGAGAACAGCAACATTTCTGGGAACTTGTCCAGAAATTCAGAACAGGTAACAGGTCTGCAGCTATCTGCTTCCAAAGTACTATCTCTAAACATAAGCGAAGTGCTGCTGTTAATGTGTTTAACAATCCCCACTAACCAATCTGCCTCCTTTCAAACCCATCAAGTATGACACACATGCCATTGACTGCCACATCGTAATACTGAAGGTGGTACCACACGTGTCTCTGTGGTGCAATCTGTTAGCGTGTTCGGCTGTTAGCTGAAAGGTTGGTGGTTCAAGCCCACCCAGGGATGCAGAGAGCTTTTAATTGCCACAAAAGGCATAGCCTGAGCACTTTGAGGATTTGCAAATAAATGACATCACACAGAGACAGAAAATGTAGGCCCGGCTAGCTCCTAAAGCAACCTGTCAGTAGAGCTCATTTCTGGTAGTGACATCCAGAAATTGTCCAATCACGGCACGCATCGCTACCAAGAATATTCAAAGAATTAACCAATCAGACGCTTGTCACTACCTTGTTTCTACCAAGAATTGACCAATCACGGCCCATTCCGTTACTTGGAATTTTCGATAAATTGGCCAATGAGGTGCGCATCTCTACCTGGTTGCCAAGAGGAATGGACCAATCAGCAGAAGAGCGTAGCTGGAGCGGCTGTTATAATAATCATTTCGTTCGGCGCACAAGTGTTTCTTCTGATTCGAGATTATTACTACAAATCCTTTGTTTTTGACGACGTTGAAACAGAGGTAAGTTTTTCTCTCTCTCTCTCTATATATATATATATATATATATATATATATATATTTAGACAGTATATAAATGCACGTATATGTGTATTGTACTTTACTGTAAGACCTGTAAACATACGCATATCCAACGCTAAGCATTTAAAAGTACTTTAAACTTTCAGAACGGGTACCACGCAAATTAAAATACAAATATCTTCTTTGCCCAACCACATAAGCCCGGTTATTGTTTGTAATATTGAGGAGAAATGCTCTTATTTCAATGAATAGTATAATAATTGTTTTTGTTCGACAACCCTTTTATACAAAGCATAAAGCTTAACCCTATAAAGCCTAAATACTGAAATAATAGGCAGAAAATACAAATTTAAAATTAGGTTTTATTAAGGGGGCCTTGTATAAACCTTGAATCTAATAAATATTCAAGCGTATATATTGTTAAATTGTATATTGTATCGTTGTGGCAATGTACTGTATCTCTGCTATATGTTGACAACGTGTTAATGACATTAACAAAGTGTTAATTACATTTTCTAAAGACAAAATCGTTTATTTGACAAGACTGCAAACGTATTAAAACAAACAAATGTCATAATACTTAGAATTATGATTATCATATATTGATGATTTTCATCACATTAAAGGGATTGCACATTAAAAAAAGGCTAAATGAAACTTATCATCATTTATTTACCCTCATGCCTCATTACTTTCTTTATTCTGCTGAACACAAACAAAGATCACAAAGATACACATCTGGGATGGCATAAGGGTGAATAAATGATAAGATTATTTTCATTTCTTGGGGAACTATCTCAAATCATTCAGTACTCAGGGAGTGGTGGTGGTTTAGTGGCTAAAGCACAGGGCTGTTAATCAGAAGGTTGTTGGTTCGAATCCCATGGCCCCCACCATTGTACCCTTGAGCAAGGCACTTAACTCCAGGTTGTTCCGGGGGGGGGATTGTCCCTGTAATAATTGCACTGTAAGTCGCTTTGGATAAAAGCGTCTGCCAAATGCATAAATGTAAATGTACTCTTCATGTGTATAAACTGACCACTTATCAAGAAGACTAAGAACAGTAGCACTCAGATGACTGAAAGATATTGTAATATGTAACAATTGTTTGAAGTATTTGCTTAAAGTGTAAAAAAAAATAATTAAAAGTGTTAAAGTTGGCAGTATGAGGCTGTGCCATATTGTGAATATAGTCACAGTTGAAGTCACACTTCATGTCATAACTAACAATATGCAATATATTTCAAAATGTATCATGCCATACTGCTTAATTAATACACATTACCACAGTATATATTAATATATATATATTTTTTTTTATAGAAATGGAGCCTCAATTTAGGAGGAGAGCTGATGGGAGTCTGAATATGTGTGACTCTTCTATGGCCCTAAAGGTGGAGGAGAACAAAAAGAGACCTTTGTCTCGGGCTCTGTCTCCAGAAAAGGTCATGGATTCTGCAATGAGAGCTGTGCTGCGCCAAGGTGAAGACCCAGGCAATAAATTAAACGTTATAGGGCAGACTGGGACATTGCAGAAGGGAGGGCATATTTTACCAACATACAGGTGTGCCAGAGGTTCAACATCACTTGAATCATTTCACTTGCACCTGAACCGGTTCATTCCAGGAAAATGCATTGTTTTGTCCAACAGACAGCATTTAAAATAGTTAAATTATGGATTTAAATGAACATTGTGTTCTGTCAATGTAATTTCAGGCACTCTGGCCAGCGATACATTTTTCCAGGCATACCTGTTGGATGGATTGGCCAGGTGGAATTCGGACAGAGCAGCTGCTGCAACCTTTGAGGGCTTGCACGATACCCATTCTTATAGTGGCCTCCTTCGTCATGGTGTTAACGTGCTGGCAAAGGACGTTCTTGGAAAGAAGATTGTGTCCTTTGTTACCCCACGTAAATATACTGGTACGTTCATTATATTTTCTGTTACAGCAAATTGCTAATTTGTCTAAAATATAACTGTGTCATGAATCAGTACAGTCTTCACAAAGACTTTAATGACAGACAGTTCACAAACTGGATATCACTTGGTTTATTTCTGCCTAACACAAAGTATTTCTTTGTGTTTCAGGAGAACTGATTGGAGTGGAGTAACTTTACCAGCAGACAGGGAGTGTAGCCCAGGTCTACAAGTCTGCAATTAAAGAATTAGAGACCACTGATGTCTCTGTTGCACAAAGTATGGAAACATCACCGGCAGCGCCACAGCCTTCTGTGCCATACACCACTCAGTACTATAGGAGGAAAAATCAGGAAAGGCAGCAGAAGGAATCACAAAAAAGGAAATATGTGCTTAAGACTGAAGTCATCCTTTGCAAGAAGTGCAACAACGAAAGGAAACAACCATCGCATCTCCAGTATTTTGGAAACTGGCACTGTGAGGAGACCGCTACAGAACTGGCACTGTGAGGAGACCGCTACACATTTGCAGAGTGGAGGGCAGCTCTGCAGACACGGGGCTATGGCAAGAAGAGAGCACACACTGAAAATTAGAAGGGGAAACGCTTGACTAAACTGCATCAAAGTTCTTTTGATTGATTATTTTTCTTGCATAATATTGGTATATTTATACAGTATATATTATTGTTATTGTTATTCTACACATTTGTTTTTTTGTTAAGATTTCTTTTGTTAAGATTACGTATATTTGCACTTTATTTAAAGTTGTATATTTTTATATGATTCTTCTAATTATTATTATTCATACATTATTCATTAAGCAAGCATTGTAATGGTGGTGCCTACTCATATTTGCACAATTTGTATTATTATTATTTTATATAGTATTTGTAATTTGGTTGATTATCTAAATAATACCTAATTATGCAAATAGTATATTATTTTTGCTTTATGTTTTCAAATTGCATGGCTGTAAATAGATAACCTGTAAAATGAGTGTTTTTGACTCATAGCAAAAACTGTAAATTATTATTATTGCTAATACTTTATACATTTGTCCTCACTTAATTGTTATTACTTATTGTAATAATTAGAGTTGTATATTTTAATATTATTATTCTTATTTTAAATCTTCTACTACACATTTTAATTCAAATAAACAGGTTTGTTTGTATTTGTGCCCTTTTATTTACAATACACTTACAGTTGAATAGCAAGTATTTTAATGGTGGCGATTACTAATTTGCACAGTTTTATATTATTATTTATATATTGTAACATTTATTTCATGCTGTTGATTATATAAGTAATACCTAATTATATATTAGGATTTTATGCATTTGCTGTAAATACATAAAAATGTTATTTTCTTTTTGTCTCTTACTGGTGGGTATCTCCTATGTGTTTAATATTATTAAGATATATTTACACTATAGCTACATGTATTAGTATATTATTATTATATACCTTTGCACTCAAACTATTGTTAAAAAGATTACTTACATTTGCATGTTACTTACATTATTGGTCATTTATAATCGTTTTAATAGCAACACAAACAATATAAAGATAATTCTGAATTGTGCACCATCAGGCACGAAATATCACCAGATTAAAATCACATTATTTAAATCACATAATGATTTTTCCAACTGATAATTTCATATATATGTTTATACGCCAGAGCTGGATTAAAACCCACATCACTGACAATTTCTGGTAGTTTTCTATGATCTAAATGTCATATATAGGTTTATACTCCAGAGCTGGATTCGAACCCTCGTCGCTGATGATTTCTGATAGTTTTTTATGAGCTCTACCTTGACAGACACGCAATGGATAACTACGGATGACTACGGATCAGAAGATTCTAGGTTTGACTCCTGGCTGGCTCGTTTTAGGAACACTCACACCACAGAACCATCCCTTTGATAGCTCAGTTGGTAGAGGGGAGGACTGTAGGTGATGTATTGGTCATTCTTAGGTTGCTGGTTCAATTCCGGCTCGAAGGAAGATGTTTATTTATCTCTTGGAGGCACTACTCGCCTTGCCCTTCAAACTCACAGTTGCTTGAACTTGTGTCAAAGAGGCCAGCTTTGGACCGACAAAAATACATTCTCTGACCGGTAATCAAACCCAGGCTGTAACAGTGAGAGCACCAACTCCTAACCACAAGACCACCAGGGAGGGCAAGGTACATGCCTGCCCTTCAGAGCAGCCAAGGATGCCCTGCAAATCTCGTCGAACAGGAAGCTTCATGTTCATGCCACTTCTGCTGTCAAGGAGTTGGCCTGTTAACCATACTTGATGGCCAAACTCCTGTGCTGGAAAACTGTCCGTCCCAAACATGGCTTTGTGTGTCTTTTTAGGATTGGAAGACTTTTTTTGGATGTCCTAGATTAAACTCTTTTACACAAAACTACATACAATTTAATAGTGTTTAAAAATAGCGGTGATGATGTTCAACTATCTGATAAAAATATGCGTAATTACCTCTTATAGTAGTGTAATAACTTGATGAACAAACTTTTTCTTCGCTGAGTCTGACAGCAAATAAACTGTTGCTTGTCGTACAGTAAGTTGTGAACTCTATTGCCCTCTGACACTCTCCCTGAGGGTCATTGACACTTTCCAAGAGTGTGAGTGTGTCATCGTCAAATGTTGTAAACTTTCAGCTCAGATTGGAAACTGAATTGACACAGACTGCCCCCAGCGGTGAAAAGCGGCAATGTGCCCTCCGACATTCCCTGTACTCTGATCGTTCAAATGTTGTAAATGTTAAGAAGTTTTAAAGAATCTCGCACAGTGATTGGCTGCAAATGTTGTGACAACTTCTGACAACTTTTTCCTTTGTGATCTTACTGGAACTTTGTGACCACTATTGTGCTGTTACATTTGCTACTTTCCAAGTAAATGCACCGGTTGCACTTTTGCTTGAGGCACTGAAAAGGGAAGGAGTTAGCATTCTTTCCACGCTGTGGTGTTTGTGTTTTATTTAATTACTTATTTACGATTACTAGGAAACTAGAACTTTTCAAGCATACCACATCAATTTGAATGCTGCCGCTCAGGAAGCAGCTAGTTAACAGGCCTCTGGAGCAAAAGGGCAACGGGCCAGTGGCGCAATGGATAACGCGTCTGACTACGGATCAGAAGATTCTAGGTTCGACTACTGGCTGGCTTGTTTTAGTTCTCTTTTTTTAACTCCATGACTCTCATGGCATTTCAATTCTGTTCACCTGGAAACAGTAGCTCTGCAAATTAGGAACACTCACACCACAGAACCGTCCCTTCGATAGCTCAGTTGGTATAGCGGAGGACTGTAGGTGATGTGGTGGCCATCCTTAGGTCGCTGGTTCAATTCTGGATCGAAGGAAGATGTTTTTTTTATCTCTTGGAGGCACTACTCGCCTTGCCCTTCAAACTCACAGTTGCTTGAACTTGTGTCAAAGAGGCCAGCTTTGGACCGACTAAAATACATTCTCTGACCGGTAATCAAACCCAGGCTGTAACAGTGAGATCACGAACTCCTAACCACAAGAACACCAGGGAGGGCAAGGTACATGCCTGCCCTTCAGAGCAGCCAAGGATGCCCTGCAAATCTCGTCGAACAGGAAGCTTCATGTTCATGCCACTTCTTCTGTCAAGGAGTTGGCCTGTTAACCATACTTGATGGCCAAACTCCTGTGCTGGAAAACTGTCCGTCCCAAACATGGCTTTGTGTGTCTTTTTAGGATTGGAAGACTTTTTTTGGATGTCCTAGATTAAACTCTTTTACACAAAACTACATACAATTTAATAGTGTTTAAAAATAGCGGTGATGATGTTCAACTATCTGATAAAAATATGCGTAATTACCTCTTATAGTAGTGTAATAACTTGATGAACAAACTTTTTCTTCGCTGAGTCTGACAGCAAATAAACTGTTGCTTATCGTACAGTAAGTTGTGAACTCTATTGCCCTCTGACACTCTCCCTGAGGGTCATTGACACTTTCCAAGAGTGTGAGTGTGTCATCGTCAAATGTTGTAAACTTTCAGCTCAGATTGGAAACTGAATTGACACAGACTGCCCCCAGCGGTGAAAAGCGGCAATGTGCCCTCCGACATTCCCTGTAATCTGATCGTTCAAATGTTGTAAATGTTAAGAAGTTTTAAAGAATCTCGCACAGTGATTGGCTGCAAATGTTGTGACAACTTCTGACAACTTTTTCCTTTGTGATCTTACTGGAACTTTGTGACCACTATTGTGCTGTCACATTTGCTACTTTCCAAGTAAATGCACCGGTTGCACTTTTGCTTGAGACCCTGAGCACTGAAAAGGGAAGGAGTTAGCATTCTTTCCATGCTGTGGTGTTTGTGTTTTATTTAATTACTTATTTACAATTACTAGGAAACTAGAACTTTTCAAGCATACCACATCAATTTGAACGCTGCTGCTCAGGAAGCAGCTAGTTAACAGGACTCTGGAACTGCAGGGCAATGGGCCAGTGGCGCAATGGATAACGCGTATGACTACGGATTCGAAGATTCTAGTTTCGACTCCTGGCTGGCTCGTTTTAGTTCTCTTTTTTAACTCCATGACTCTCATGGCATTTAAATTCTGTTCACTTGGAAACAGTAGCTCTGCAAATTAGGAACACTCACACCACAGAATCATCCCTTCGATAGCTCAGTTGGTAGAGCGGAGGACTGTAGGTGATGTAGTGGCCATCCTTAGGTCGCTGGTTCAATTCCGGCTTGAAGGAAGATGTTTTTTTATCTCTTGGAGGCACTACTCGCCTTGCCTTTCAAACTCACAGTTGCTTGAACTTGTGTCAAAGAGGCCAGCTTTGGACCGACAAAAATACATTCTATGACCGGTAATCAAACCCAGGCTGTAACAGTGAGAGCACCAACTCCTAACCACAAGACCACCAGGGAGGGCAAGGTACATGCCTGCCCTTCAGAGCAGCCAAGGATGCCCTGCAAATCTCGTCGAGCAGGAAACTTCATGTTCATGCCACTTCTGCTGTCAAGGAGTTGGCCTGTTAACCATACTTGATGGCCAAACTCCTGTGCTGGAAAACTGTCCGTCCCAAACATGGCTTTGTGTGTCTTTTTAGGATTGGAAGACTTTTTTTGGATGTCCTAGATTAAACTCTTTTACACAAAACTACATACAATTTAATAGTGTTTAAAAATAGCGGTGATGATGTTCAACTATCTGATAAAAATATGCGTAATTACCTCTTATAGTAGTGTAATAACTTGATGAACAAACTTTTTCTTCGCTGAGTCTGACAGCAAATAAACTGTTGCTTGTCGTACAGTAAGTTGTGAACTCTATTGCCCTCTGACACTCTCCCTGAGGGTCATTGACACTTTCCAAGAGTGTGAGTGTGTCATCGTCAAATGTTGTAAACTTTCAGCTCAGATTGGAAACTGAATTGACACAGAATGCCCCCAGCGGTGAAAAGCGGCAATGTGCCCTCCGACATTCCCTGTACTCTGATCGTTCAAATGTTGTAAATGTTAAGAAGTTTTAAAGAATCTCGCACAGTGATTGGCTGCAAATGTTGTGACAACTTCTGACAACTTTTTCCTTTGTGATCTTACTGGAACTTTGTGACCACTATTGTGCTGTCACATTTGCTACTTTCCAAGTAAATGCACCGGTTGCACTTTTGCTTGAGACCCTGAGCACTGAAAAGGGAAGTAGTTAGCATTCTTTCCACGCTGTGGTGTTTGTGTTTTATTTAATTACTTATTTACGATTACTAGGAAACTAGAACTTTTCAAGCATACCACATCAATTTGAATGCTGCCGCTCAGGAAGCAGCTAGTTAACAGGCCTCTGGAGCAAAAGGGCAACGGGCCAGTGGCGCAATGGATAACGCGTCTGACTACGGATCAGAAGATTCTAGGTTCGACTCCTGGCTGGCTCGTTTTAGTTCTCTTTTTTAACTCCATGACTCTCATGGCATTTAACCCTTTCCCCGCCAAACACGGAATTTTCCGGGTTTCCGTGTTTTAGGTGTTATACGGTAAGGAAGGCCCCTGCGCATGTTTTGAAAGAGTACGCAACTCTTTGATCAAAGAAACAGACTGCGATCGTCTCAAACATGAAGAAGTGGAGTATTGAGAAGCTCAAAATATCAGACATAAACATGCCTTTTTATCAGCTTTTTGTCTGAAATGTTGTTTTTTGACAAAACAGACCTCTGTTCAAGTCGCAATAAAAAAAGAACAAATGAAGATAAAATAAAATCGTTTTTTTTGCCTAAAAGCAGAGGCTCAGATCTTTATTGTGATATATAGCATCTTCATATATTCATGGAAGAAAATATTCTGCGGGCCATTAAAATTTAGCAAAAATCATCAAAAACCCTGGCGGTGGCTGGCAACTTTTTTTTTAAAACGCTGGCGGGGAAAGAGTTAAATTCTGTTCACCTGGAAACAGTAGCTCTGCAAATTAGGAACACTCACACCACAGAACCGTCCCTTCGATAGCTCGGTTGGTAGAGCGGAGGACTGTAGGTGATGTAGTGGCCATCCTTAGGTCGCTGGTTCAATTCCGGATTGAAGGAAGATGTTTTTTTATCTCTTGGAGGCACTACTCGCCTTGCCCTTCAAACTCACAGTTGCTTGAACTTGTGTCAAAGAGGCCAGCTTTGGACCGACAAAAATACATTCTCTGACTGGTAATCAAACCCAGGCTGTAACATTGAGAGCACCAACTCCTAACCGCAAGACCACCAGGGAGGGCAAGGTACATGCCTGCCCTTCAGAGCAGCCAAGGATGCCCTGCAAATCTCGTCGAACAGGAAGCTTCATGTTCATGCCACTTCTGCTGTCAAGGAGTTGGCCTATTAACCATACTTGATGGCCAAACTCCTGTGCTGGAAAACTGTCCGTCCCAAACATGGCTTTGTGTGTCTTTATAGGATTGGAAGACTTTTTTTGGATGTCCTAGATTAAACTCTTTTACACAAAACTACATACAATTTAATAGTGTTTAAAAATAGCGTTGATGATGTTCAACTATCTGACAAAAATATGCGTAATTACCTCTTATAGTAGTGTAATAACTTGATGAACAAACTTTTTCGTCGCTGAGTCTGACAGCAAATAAACTTTTGCTTGTCGTACAGTAAGTTGTGAACTCTATTGCCCTCTGACACTCTCCCTGAGGGTCATTGACACTTTCCAAGAGTGTGAGTGTGTCATCGTCAAATGTTGTAAACTTTCAGCTCAGATTGGAAACTGAATTGACACAGACTGCCCCCAGCGGTGAAAAGCGGCAATGTGCCTTCCGACATTCCCTGTATTCTGATCGTTCAAATGTTGTAAATGTTAAGAAGTATTAAAGAATCTCGCACAGTGATTGGCTGCAAATGTTGTGACAACTTCTGACAACTTTTTCCTGTGTGATCTTACTGGAACTTTGTGACCACTATTGTGCTGTCACATTTGCTACTTTCCAAGTAAATGCACCGGTTGCAATTTTGCTTGAGGCACTGAAAAGGGAAGGAATTAGCATTCTTTCCACGCGTGTGGTGTTTGTGTTTTATTTAATTACTTATTTACGATTACTAGGAAACTAGAACTTTTCAAGCATACCACATCAATTTGAATGCTGCCGCTCAGGAAGCAGCTAGTTAACAGGACTCAGGAACAGCACGGCAATGGGCCAGTGGCGCAATGGATAACGCGTCTGACTACGGATCAGAAGATTCTAGGTTCGACTCCTGGCTGGCTCGTTTTAGTTCTCTTTTTTAACTCCATGACTCTCATGGCATTTCAATTCTGTTCACCTGGAAACAGTAGCTCTGCAAATTAGGAACACTCACACCACAGAACCGTCTCTTTGATAGATCAGTTGGTAGAGCGGAGGACTGTAGGTGATGTAGTGGCCATCCTTAGGTTGCCGGTTCAATTCCGGCTCTAAGGAAGATTTTTTTTTATCTCTTGGAGGCACTACTCACCTTGCCCTTCAAACTCACAGTTGCTTGAACTTGTGTCAAAGAGGCCAGCTTTGGACCGACAAAAATACATTCTCTGACCAGTAATCGAACCCAGGCTGTAACAGTGAGAGCACCAACTCCTAACCAAAAGACCACCAGGGAGGGCAAGGTACATGCCTGCCCTTCAGAGCAGCCAAGGACACCCTGCAAATCTCGTCGAACCGGAAGCTTCATGTTCATGCCACTTCTTCTGTCAAGGAGTTGGCCTGTAAACCATACTTGATGGCCAAACTCCTGTGCTGGAAAACTGTCCGTCCCAAACATGGCTTTGTGTGTCTTTTTAGGATTGGAAGACTTTTTTTGGATGGCCTAGATTAAACTCTTTTACACAAAACTACATACATTTTAGTAGTGTTTAAAAATAGCGGTGATGATGTTCAACTATCTGATAAAAATATGCGTAATTACCTCTTGTAGTAGTGTAATAACTTGATGAACAAACTTTTTCTTCGCTGAGTCTGACAGCAAATAAACTGTTGCTTGTCGTACAGTAAGTTGTGAACTCTATTGCCCTCTGACACTCTCCCTGAGGGTCATTGACACTTTCCAAGAGTGTGAGTGTGTCATCGTCAAATGTTGTAAACTTTCAGCTCAGATTGGAAACTGAATTGACACAGACTGCCCCCAGCGGTGAAAAGCGGCAATGTGCCCTCCGACATTCCCTGTACTCTGATCGTTCAAATGTTGTAAATGTTAAGAAGTTTTAAAGAATCTCGCACAGTGATTGGCTGCAAATGTTGTGACAACTTCTGACAACTTTTTCCTGTGTGATCTTACTGGAACTTTGTGACAACTATTGTGCTGTCACATTTGCTACTTTCCAAGTAAATGCACCGGTTGCACTTTTGCTTGAGACCCTGAGCACTGAAAAGGGAAGGAGTTAGCATTCTTTCCATGCTGTGGTGTTTGTGTTTTATTTAATTACTTATTTACGATTACTAGGAAACTAGAACTTTTCAAGCACTGCCGCTCAGGAAGCAGCTAGTTAACAGGCCTCTCGAACAGAAGGGCAATGGGCCAGTGGTGCAATGGATAATGCGTCTGACTACGGATCAGAAGATTCTAGGTTTGACTCCTGGCTGGTTTGTTTTAGTTCTCTTTTTTTAACTCCATGATACTCATGGCATTTCAATTCTGTGTTCACCTGGAAACAGTAGCTCTGCAAATTAGGAACACTCACACCACAGAACCATCCCTTTGATAGCTCAGTTTGTAGATCGGAGGACTGTAGGTGATGTAGTGGCCATCCTTAGGTCGCTGGTTCAATTCCGGCTCGAAAGAAGATGTTTTTTTATCTCTTGGAGGCACTACTCGCCTTGCCCTTCAAACTCACAGTTGCTTGAACTTGTGTCAAAGAGGCCAGCTTTGGACAGACAAAAATACACTCTCTGACCGGTAATCGAACCCAGGCTGTAACAGTGAGAGCACCAACTCCTAACCACAAGACCACCAGTGAGGGCAAGGTACATTCCTGCCCTTCAGAGCAGCCAAGGATGCCTTGCAAATCTCGAAGAACAGGAAGCTTCATGTTCATGCCACTTCTGCTGTCAAGGAGTTGGCCTGTTAACCTCACTTGATGGCCAAACTCCTGTGCTGGAAAACTTTTTTAGACGCGATATCCAATCCGTCCCAAACATGGCTTTGTGTGTCTTTTTAGGATTGGAAGACTTTTTTTGGATGTCCTAGATTAAAATCTTTTTCACAAAACTACATACATTTTAATAGTGTTTAAAAATAGTGGTGATGATGTTCAACTATCTGATAGTCTGACAGAGTCTGACAGTGTAGGAGATTTTATCAGGTATAATCAATGTAAACATTGTTGAATTGTACCACAGTTATATCTGACAGGCAGACATACAGTTTACTGTGTGTACATGAAGTCCTGTGGTCGTAATGGAATGTGTGCTCCATATATGTGTGACATTTGAAGGTATGTGCAAAAACAGGAATAGCATTACATGGGGGGCTCTCATGACCGCTGGGAGAATTTATCTCTTCCAAAGGTGGTTCTGTTACTTCTTAAAATGGTTAGACCAGAGTCAAAGAAGAGGATGATAGATAATGCATGTTTAAAAAAGGATAAGCCCCACCTTGTTGGAGGAGATGTATTTAAGTGAACGGAACCCAGAGTTGGTTAGTTGCTCTGCAGAATGACTCGGCTTTATTGGTTGTAATAATAAAGTCAAATTTTCTGGAATCAAAACCTAAGAATTTGAGAGTGATTCTTCACAGATAAAGGCAAAAACCTACAACAAATGGCGCCCGAACAGCGACAGAAGAGAGCAGAGTAATTGCATCGTGGGCTGGCTGGGAAGGCAACACAAACAGGTGGCCACCATTAAAAGGTAAGCAACTTTTGCTTATATAAAAGTTTGTGTTGCTTGCCAGTTTGCCTGTGGTGGTAAGAACACTCAAAAAGCTCTTCTAAACCAATAAAGAAAGGAAAATAAAAATAAATAAAGGGTTTTGATTCCAGAAGAAATAATTGCATGCAATGATCTGTTTTTATTTGCTGATAAGGGTCTAGATGAAATAGCAGTAAATAAGGGCACATAAAGTTTAAGAAGTAATATTGCGAATACCGCTCTTTGGAATAGTAATAAGAGGTCTGAATAGGCAATATTGTGAATACCGCTCTTTGGAATAGTAATAAGAGGTCTGAATAGGCAATATTGCGAATACCGCTCTTTGGAATAGTAATAAGAGGTCTGAATAGGCAATATTGTGAATACCGCTCTTTGGAATAGTAATAAGAGGTCTGAATAGGCAATATTGCGAATACCGCTCTTTGGAATAGTAATAAGAGGTCTGAATAGGCAATATTGTGAATACCGCTCTTTGGAATAGTAATAAGAGGTCAGAATAGGCAATATTGCGAATACCGCACTTTGGAATAGTAATAATAGGACTGAATAGGCAATAAAAAATTAAAAAGTAAATAATTAAAAATAAATCCTGCAGGTTACTTAGGATAGGAATAATAATAATTGCAAAATTGTATTGTATTTCTTAAGAGCTCTGTGTTTATGAAGGCCTTGTGTTTGTAATAAGTGTGACATTTCTGTGGTTGTGAGAGTATCTGTGGGTGAAAGAGTGTGTAGAGTGAATGTGTATGAAAAAGTATGACTGAATAAAAATATAAGCCCAGTATAGGGATTGGAATGTGTGATTAGTCCTTGGCAATAAAAGGAACACTGCGTGGATGCAATATGAGCCCAATAAGTTAATAAGGGACAAGATGAATGGAGTAAAGTTGTCCAATAAAGAAAGTTTGTCATTTATATGTTGAATAAATGTTGGAAATGAAAGCTGTCTCATAAAACTGTGGAAGGAAATTTCCTAAGGTAACACATAGAAAACTAAAATCTGAGAAATTGTAGGGTGTGTAACCAAGGTAGAGAGACTCAGCCTTTGCTGCGTGAACAGAAAGTTAACTCTCAGCTTGTGAGGTTTTTTTAGACAAGCAGCTGACTGTAAAAATATGCCAGACCTCTGAACTAGTCAGTCACAGAAGAGAAGTGAACTTCATACAGAGAATTTGTGCAGTCAAAAGATATATCTGTGCTTAAAGTTTAACATTTAAAGCACAGGGACAAGTAACAATGAAAAATTAGAAATTGAAATAAAAATTAAACAACTTTAAAGTAATTAAAATCAGTTTGAAAAATCAAAAATAGCTAGGAGAAAAATAAAATAATAAATAATAAGAATAAGAATTCAAGCTTTGAGTCCAGTAAATTGTTTTAAAACAAAGGTCAATGGAGTAAGTGGCTTTTAAAACAAAAGGTAGTTATAAAATAAAAGGTATAATTATGGCAGCAACTCCAGTAGATATATTAGGATTAAAATATCCATTGTGTAAAGAACTTATAGATAAACTCTCAAACAAATGGCAAAAAAGAACTAAAAATATGATAACAAAATGGCCAAAAGAGGGGACATTTGATGTAGCTTTGTGCGAGGAAATGGAAACATTGATAAACAATTATAGACCTAAGGAAAGTAACAAAAATAAAAAGAGAGAAGCGAAAAGAGAGAGAGAGAGAGAGAGAGAGAGAGAGAGAAGTGCTGATATTGTTTAAAAAAGAAGGAGAAAATTCTCTAAAAACCATAAGACAGACTAGGAAAATACTAAAAGAGGCAGAAAAAGAGATGAATAAAAAAGGAGAAGAGGCCCTTGTCAAATCACCTCCAAATATACACTCATATTGTCAATTCCCAATGCTCAAGGGAACTGTAGAGGTTTTAGGAGAAATGCAGATGGAAGGTAATGTGCAGTTTGAAAAAGAAACACTTACAAAATTAGGGGCAAAACCAAAAAAGAAACAGGATAGAAAAAGTGAGAGGAGTCTGTCATTAGATTGTTATGATCAAGCACGGACAGCGTTACAAAAAATGAAAGCACAGTTTAATGAAGAAACATTATGTGAAGAACCATTAGGACAAGTAAGAAGAGAAGAACAGGAATTAGAAGCAGAAGCGCAAATAATAGAAGCACAAATAAATAGGAAAGTTAAAGAAACAGAGAAATTAATACGAGATACAGATAAATTGGTCAGAAGTAGAAGCAGATTATTAGACACAGGGGAGAGGGAGAGTGAAGAGGAGCTGTCATTTGATGAAGGAAGGTGGACGCAGGGGAGAGAGAGACGAAGGCTTAGACCATTGCCGCAACAACTCCCAATTTTAATTAAAGGGTACGCAGGGACAATATGTACCTTGGGCTACACAGGACCTTGATGGGCTTGTCGCTCGCCTCCCTGATATCCAACAGGGGGCTGGAAAGTGGATTAGAGTGTTTGAAGAACAAACAATGGGCAAACTGTTGTCTGTGGGGGACATTAAAGCACTCCTGGCAAAAGTTATAGGAGCGGCCGATATGGTAAAAATCCTTCAAGCATCAGATCTTGATAGAGCTGTGGATTCTTATTATATGGATGGAACTGTTTTTGATGCATACCGTCCAGCAGTGTGGCAAGCAATGCGTAATGAGTATCCAACCAGAGTGGACCCTAAGGCATTAAAAGGGGAACAGCTTGGGGAAACAGAAAACCCAATCACATATGTTCAGAAACAACTAAACAAATGGAAGCAAGAGACTGAAGGGAATCCAGAAGGAGACTCATTAATAGCTACATTGTTCAGAAATGCTGTAATAGATGCTATGCAAGAAGCTGTAAAGAGCAGGCTGGAAGACCTGGTCGGCTTAACCTCCAAAACACACAAGGAGTTTTGTGATCATGTGACTCATGCAGTAGAACAATACAGAAAAAATTAACAAAAGTTAAAAACCCAAGAGAAAGAGCTGCAGAAAAAACTAACTCAGTTACAGCATGAAGAATTAACACAAAAGAATAAGAAAAAGATTCAAGCTACAGTAAAGAAAGAAGAATCAGAGCAAATGACAGTAATGACTCCTGTAAATGCTTCAACACCAAACATGCATCGGAATCCAATTATAGCTATCCCTAAAAATACACACCAGGGCCCTACGCCTGTCATCAATGTTTATGCTCAACAACCAGAGATGATGGGATGGGAAACAAGACCATCACAAATGGAAAAAAGATTAAGAGGCAGAGAGTGCTGGAAATGTGGACAGCCTGGACATAACAGAAGGGATTGCCCAATAAATCCATGGCAACGGCCACATGGGGGTGGAAGGGGGGGGAGTTGGCATCAGCCCTACCGGGGTGCAGGTCAAGGCCCAGTAAATACTTGGGGAGGACCAAATCAAGGATTTTAGGGATGCCCACAGAATCCTATAGGGGAGAGTCAGCTTCCAATTTTAACAACCAATGCTGATCAGGAACCTATGCTGCAGGTTAAAATAGAGGGGGAAACAATTCCAATGCTAGTAGACACAGGAGCAGTTTACACATGTGTAAATTCAAATTATGCCTCACATCTCCCCTTGTCTGGAAAATTTGCAAAGACAATAGGATTCTTGGGACAAATGCAGCTAATTCCAATGACCTCTCCAGTTTGTTTACAAACTAAAAACAAAACTGCAACCATACCTATCCTGGTATCAAATCAGACACCGGTTAATATATTAGGAAGAGATGCATTGTGTAAAATGGAACTTCAAATTTGGTGTTCTCCAGAGGGAGTGTATATAGACTTACAGGGAATAGAAACTCAAATGATAATTTCTGAGCCAAAGGCAAATGTGTACTGGATAGGACAGATAGAAAATGACGTGAGACAAATAATAAATAAATGGGGAAAATTAATTGAAGCACAGATTCCAGAAGCACAGGTTCCAAAATCAGAATTTCACTGTACAATGATATACGATCCTGAGCGAGATGCAGAAATAGAAAAGAAATGGCAGGAAGGAACTAAAGAACAAAAAATCGAAATGACCTCACAATACATCATAATAGGTAAACAGGGAGCAGCTTTGAATATAACAGAGAATGAATTTGTAAAAAATTGGTTTAATATGGTAGATTCCGCTCCACATGTATTCTTATATTTAGGTTAAAATTTGGAAAAGATTTGGGGCCAATGATGATAAAAGCTTAACAGTGCCAATGGGAAACGACAATAAATCCATTGATTTTCCATTCTACTGACAAAAATTACATAAAAATTTTGTGTGGGACGTCATTAATGGGTACTCCACAGGAAGTAGTCATCAATGAAAAAATTAAAACGCAAATGATGACAACACACAAATTGGTAGAGACTATTGATGCTGAACTATTTAAAGAATTGGAGTGTCAAGTACCAAATGAGATATGGTCTCAGCATGACACAGATGTAGGACTGGTAAATTCAGCCAGTCCAATAAGAATACGACTTAAGCCAGGTGCACGTTTGCTAAGAAAATCGCAGTACCCATTGCGGCCTGAAACAGGCATAAAATACACTATAGATGGTATAGTAAAAGCAGGAGTATTAGTGGAAACAAACAGTTATTGTAATACTCCAATTTTTCCTGTAATCAAAGCAAACAAATCTAAGTGGCGACTAGTACATGATTTACGAGCAATAAATTATATAGTAGAGGATTGGCCAGCTGATGTTCCAAACCCACACACGCTGCTGCCAAATGTCTCACCTAATGCCAAGTACTTTACTGTGATTGATTTATGTTCTGCATTTTTCAGTGTTCTGGTGGCAAAGGAAAGTAGATACTTATTTGTATTCACATATGCTGGAAAACAGTATACTTACAAACAAATGCCACAAGGATTTAAACACTCACCACATATATTTAATCAAGTTCTCAAAGCTGACTTAGAAGACCTAATGATAGACAGCGTTATGCTGCAGTATGTAGATGATTTAATGATCTGCTCCACATCATTGGAACAGTGTCATAGGGATTCTATTAAAGTACTTACTAAGTTAGCACAAGGAGGACATAAAGCATCCAAAACAAAAGTACAGTATTGCCAGCCACAAGTGGAATACTTAGGACGACTGATCTCATATGGCACAAAAGCTATAGCTCCAAATCATTTAGAAGGCATAAGTAAAACACCATTGCCGCAAACAGTAGGGCAGATGATGACCTTCTTAGGAATGACAGGCTTTAGTTCTGATTGGATAGAGGGATATGCAGTAAAAACAGCTCCACTAAGAGAGATCATGAAACAAGCAGGATTGCAAAATGTAAATACTACATTAAAATGGAATTCAGATGCAATGATATCGTTTGAATCTATAAAAAAAGAATTACAACAAGCACCTGCCCTCTGTAATCCGACTATACTATACCATTTCACCTGTATGTGGCTAACAGAACTGATGGCTATGCATCAGCTGTATTGATGCAAGAGACATGTAGTGGCAGGAAAAAACAACCCATAGCGTACTATAGCACTAAGTTGGAAAATGTACCCACCATGTTACCAACAAGGCCTTGCAGCATTATATTTTGCTTATGAGAAGACATCCACGTTGACTATGGGTTTACAGCAAGCCCGTATTTTAGCATACTCATCACTGCTGACGTATCCAGATATTACCATTAAACGATGTAATACAATCAATCCAACTGAATTGATTCCTCTGGCTTGAAGGTGAGCCACATGATTGTGTGGCTAATTCATTGGCCTTCACTAGGTTGCGACAGGATCTTGAGTCAACACCGATCTCTGAAGCATAAGTAATTTACTTTGTTGATGGTTCCAGTTTCAGAGATTATATAGGAACTCATACAGGCTATTCAGTCATAAAGAAAGACAAGGATGAATTTATACCAGTAATATCTAAACATTGTGTACAGCCATGTTCTGCTCAATTAGCAGAATTAAAAGCTCCAACAATTGCATGCCAATTAGCAAAAGGACAAATAGCAAATATTTTTACTGATTCAGCTTATGCTCATGGTGTATGTCATCTATTTGGGGCTGTGTGGAAGCAAAGAGGTTTAAAAAAGAGTGATGGAACTCCCATCCAACACACTCAACAGATAGGTCAGTTAATTTCTGCTATGATGTTACCAAAGCGATTAGCTGTTATCAAATGTCAGGCTCATAAAAAAGGAAACAATTATATCATTAAGGGTAACAACAAAGCTGATTTAGAAGCTAAAAAAGCATCAGGATGTAAGGTGGCAGTATTAGCTCCAGCAATTTTAATAGAACCACAACTTCAGATAGAGGATATAATCAGAATTCAACAACAAGCAAGTCCATATGAACAGACCATGTGGCATCAAAGAGGAGCCAAGAAAGACACACAAGATATTTGGCGTTCACATGAAGGACAGATAGTAGCACCAACTACACTATTAAACATACTTATTACAGATCGCATGGATTTGACCATTGCTAAGGGGAAGTAGTACGAAAAATTAAGCAGCAAGGATATTGGTCACCATACTTACATGCAATGGTAGACGAATTTCTGTCCACATGTGAAATTTGTGCCAAAAACAATGTTAGGAAAGGAACAACCACGCCAATAGGCCACATACCAATACCAGAAGGACCATTCAAGCACCTAGTAATGAATTATGTGGACATGATAAAGTGAGTGCAAGGCAAAAGATACATGCTTGTGGTAATAGACAGATTTAGCAGATGGGTAGAAGCAATACCATCAGCAGATGAGGGGGCAGGAACAGTTATTACATTTCTAACAAGGGAAGTAATCCCTAGATTTGGAATACCATCAGAAATAAGTTCAGATAATGGGTCAGCATTTATTAAAAAAACTGTAAAGCAAGTATTACAGCAACTAAGAATAAAGGTTAGGCTGTGTTTATCACCCACAATCCCAAGGGATGGTGGAAAGGGTAAATGGTACCCTCAAGGCCAAACTTAACAAAATATGTGAAAGTACTAAACTCAACTGGATTGATGCTTTACCTCTTGCGCTAATGAGTTATCGCATGCAAACTAACAGAAGCGCGCATTTAACACCGCATGAAATGCTTAAGGGTCGACCCATGCCTGTGCCATATTGCAGAGGTCCGTACAAAGGACCCCCTCTAGAGCAATTGCAAATGGAACTGAGGTCGTATATGAAAAACTAACTGCAATACATAAAGCTATTTATTTACAGGAAAAGAGAAAAGAGCCTGAGACATCTTGTCCAGTCGTTCCAGGGGATCAAATCTATTTGAGAGTATTCAGAAGAAAGTGGAATGAGCCCAGGAGAGAGGGACCTTACAAAGTGGTGACAGCTACTCCAACAGCAGCCCAAGTGGAAGGAAGTACCACCTGGTATCATTTGAACCACTGTACAAGGGTACCCAAAGCAAGGAAGGAAGGAGAAGGAGAAAAACTTGAACCCGACGATACAAAAGAAAGCGTGGTAAGACCAGAGACACAAGAGGAAAAGGTACAGAATGTCAAAAGTTCAGAAAGAGTTACACAGGGAGTGGAGCAAAGCAGAGAAGATCAACAAAGCAATAGGAATGAATCCAATAACATGTGTGATGATCATCATATACCTATTGCATCTGGCAATGCAAGCTCAAGCTCAAGCCACAGCCAACACTATTACTCAGGAAGTCAACCAGACTTCCCTATCATTGATTTTTCAGCCCTCAGTCAAACCCAGTAGCAATTCAGAAATAACACAAACAAATCAAGAATTAGGTAAAAAAAACAAAAGATATCAAAACAACGTAGAAACATTGAAAATAATATCAACAGTAATGGAAATATTAGGAAATTAGATAGGTTATGGGAAACAGCGCAAAATAATTAAAGGTATGAATGGGCAACTTTTACAGCAAAAGAGATAGGTATGGAAAACTGCCTACTATAATCCAAATCACCCCTAAATAAGGTAACGGTAATTCCAAATCAGCATGACTATCAAAAGTGTGCCAACTTTAATAGAAACTTTTGTCATTTAAGAAAGCATGTTAGACCATACTGCCCGGCAGAATGTTTGACATTTCTGGGAAATTCCATTCTTAAGGATCACTTCAATAAACCACATTGGGGAGATTGGTGTAGATATGGGGATATAAAAGAAAACATTAAAATAAAAAAAGGAAAGGTAGAAATCCCAAAATGGTATGACATAGATTATAGCCAAGAGTATGAGTGTTATAGTAAACCTGAAGGAGTTCATGATTTGGGAGAATTTATGGGAAAATGTGCTACTACATGGAACCTAGATAAAACAAATGCTTGGCACTCAGATGTACCTGTAAGAGCCCCAGAACTTCAAGCACAAGGATTGAGAAAGGGAATAAAAATATATCAAGAAAAGTGTGAAAATCAAACTATAGCATTACCGTCAATATAATTATATGAAGATAAAACATTAGTGGTGGCAGATTTTTTCTGGGTCTGTGGAAAAGAACAACTTATGGCATCTTTACCACTAGGATGGAAAGGGATATGTGTTAGAGTATGATTGATTCTGGAAATTGCAATGGCACAGTGGGAAGCATGACAATTCATAAAGGAAGATAGGAACAGAACGAAAAGGGCATATAAAACAGACCCTAATGTGTTTTTAGACTCAATTGGTCAGCCTAGGGGTATACCTAATGAATTTAAGGCTAGAGATGAGGTCAAAGCAGGGCTATAATCAATATTCATTTGGATTACACAACATAAGAATACAGAGTGGATCAATTATATTTACTATAATCAACAGAGATTTATTAATTACACTGATGATGCTTTATCTGCTTTAGGAGAGCAAGTACATGAAACAAGTAGAATGACATGGCAAAACAGACAGGCTCTTAACTGGTTACTGGCAAAACAAGGGGGTGTATGTGTTATGTTTGGAGATCAGTGTTGTACTTTCATACCAAACAATACCGCACCAGGAGGAACATTTAGTGAAGTCATGATTAAGTTAAAAAGCTTAAGAACTGAAGTTAAATCAAATGCTGGAAGAGATAATCAAATGTGGGACTGGTTTGATTTAAAGTTAGGAGCATGGGGAGCATGGTTTGCTAAATTAGGAATGTTTTTGGGAATTGCAATAGTAATAGGAGTGTTAGTATTTTGTTGTATGACACCTTTATTAAGGTCATTAGTTATTAAAGCCACAGTTAAGCAAATGGAATTGCTAAGATGTCAAGATCCAAGTACCTCCAATGAAGACAAAGAAGATGAATAAAGATGAGAAATACCCTGGGTGAAAGTGCTAGCCTAACCTCTCCCCAACGGGTGACCCTCTACGATACGTAAAGTATCTGGGTTGAAGACATCTACATTACACTTTAATGATATGATGAATGTTTTGATTATGTACTCCTCAAGACTATGGCAAACACAATTAGAGCTGAACCATCACAATCAAAGCGGAACCAATTGCACATTTAGGACTATAACATGCTTATATATTAAAAGAAAATGGAGACAGAATATTTTACTCTGCTCTTAAAACAATTTGAGTAGAGATGTTTGGTTCTGTAATCTCCACCGGAGTGCGGTTGCATAATGGGGTCATTGGTAGTGCAATGGTGAGACTTAATTGAGTCACTAGATAGCATAGCTAAAGCGGCTGAATTATGAAACTGCACTCAGGGCTGTGACTCTAAAAAGTCACAAAGAGGGGATATGTAGGAGATTTTATCAGGTACAATCAATGTAAACATTGTTGATTTGTACCACAGTTATATCTGACAGGCAAACATACAGTTTACTGTGTGTGCATGAAGGCCTGTGGTCGTAATGGAATGTGTGCTCCATATATGTGTGACATTTGAAGGTATGTGCAAAAACAGGAAAAGCATTACATGGGGGGCTCTCATGACCGCTGGGAGAATTGATCTCTTCCAAAGGTGGTTCTGTTACTTCTTAATATGGTCAGACCAGAGTCAAAGAAGAGGATGATAGATAATACATGTTTAAAAAAGGATAAGCCCCAACTTGTTTGAGGAGATGTATTTAAGTGAACGAAACCCAGAGTTGGTTAGTTGCTCTGCAGAATGACTCAAAACCTAAGAATTTGAGAGTGATTCTTCACAGATTAAGGCAAAAACCTACAACAACAGCAAATAAACTGTTGCTTGTCGTACGGTAAGTTGTGAACTCTATTGCCCTCTGACACTCTCCCTGAGGGTCATTGACACTTTCCAAGAGTGTGAGTGTGTCATCGTCAAATGTTGTAAACTTTCAGCTCAGATTGGAAACTGAATTGACACAGACTGCCCCCAGCGGTGAAAAGTGGCAATGTGCCCTCCGACATTCCCTGTACTCTGATCGTTCAAATGTTGTAAATGTTAAGAAGTTTTAAGGAATCTCGCACAGTGATTGACTGCAAATGTTGTGACAACTTCTGACAACTTTTTCCTGTGTGAACTTACTGGAACTTTGTGACCACTATTGTGCTGTCACATTTGCTACTTTCCAAGTAAATGCACCGGTTGCACTTTTGCTTGAGACCCTGAGCACTGAAAAGGGAAGGAGTTAGCATTCTTTCCACGCTGTGGTGTTTGTGTTTTATTTCATTACTTATTTACGATTACTAGGAAACTAGAACTTTTCAAGCATACCACATCAATTTGAACGCTCAGGAAGCAGCTAGTTAACAGGAACAGAAGGGTAGTGACATCCAGAAATTGTCCAATCACGGCACGCATCGCTACCAAGAATATTCGAAGAATTAACCAATCAGACGCTTGTCACTACCTTGTTTCTAACAAGAATTGACCAATCAAGGCCCATTCCGTTACTTGGAATTTTGGTGATAAATTGGCCAATGAGGTGCGCGTCTCTACCTGGTTGCCAAGAGGAATGGACCAATCAGCAGAAGAGCGATGCTGGAGCGGGTGTTATAATAAACATTTCGTTCGGCGCACAAGTGTTTCTTCTGATTCGAGATTATTACTACAAATCCTTTGTTTTTGACGACGTTGAGGTAAGTTTCTCTCTCTCTCTCTCTCTCTCTCTCTCTCTCTCTCTCTCTCTCTCTCTCTTATATATATATATATATATATATATATTTAGACAGTATATAAATGCACGTATATGTGTATTGTACTTTACTGTAAGACCTGTAAACATACGCATATCCAACGCTAAGCATTTAAAAGTACTTTAAAGTTTCAGAAAGGGCACCAAGCAAATTAAAATATAAATATCTTCTTTGCCCAACCACATAAGCCCGGTTATTTTTTGTAACATTGAGGAGAAATGCTCTTATTTCAATGAATAGTATAAAAATTATTTTTGTTCGACAACCCTTTTATTCAAAGCATAAAGCTTAACCCTTTAAAGCCTAAATAATGAAATAATAGGCAGAAAATACAAATTTAAAATTAGGTTTTATTAAGGGGGCCTTGTATAAACCTTGAATCTAATAAATATTCAAGCGTATATATTGTTAAATTGTATATTGTATCGTTGTGGCAATGTACTGTATCTCTGCTATATGTTGACAACGTGTTAATGACATTAACAAAGTGTTAATTACATTTTCTAAAGACAAAATCGTTTATTTGACAAGACTGCAAACGTATTAAAACAAACAAATGTCATAATACTTAGAATTATGATTATCATATATTGATGATTTTCATCACATTAAAGGGATTGCACATTAAAAAAAGGCTAAATGAAAATGATCATAATTTATTTACCCTCATGCCTCATTACTTTCTTTATTCTGCTGAACACAAACAAAGATCACAAAGATACACATCTGGGATGGCATAAGGGTGAATAAATGATAAGATTAATTTCATTTCTTGGGGAACTATCTCAAATCATTCAGTACTCTTCACGTGTATAAACTGACCACTTATCAAGAAGACTAAGAACAGTAGCACTCAGATGACTGAAAGATATATTAATATGTAACAATTGTTTGAACTAAAAAAATTAAAAGTGTTAAAGTTGGCAGTACGAGGCTGTGCCATATTGTGAATATAGTCACAGCTGAAGTCACACTTCATGTCATGCCTAACAATATGCAATATATTTCAAAATGTATCATGCCATACTGCTTAATTAATACACAGGACCTCATATACATTACCACAGAATATGGTGGTAGAGGAGAGCTGATGGGAGTCTGAATATGTGTGACTCTTCTATGGCCCTAAAGGTGGAGGAGAACAAAAAGAGACCTTGGTCTCGGGCTCTGTCTCCAGAAAAGGTCATGGATTCTGCAAGGAGAGCTGCTGCGCCAAGGTGAAGACCCAGGCAATAAATTAAACGTTATAGGGCAGACTGGGACATTGCAGAAGGGAGGGCATATTTTACCAACATACAGGTGTGCCAGAGGTTCAACATCACTTGAATCATTTCACTTGCACCTGAACCGGTTCATTCCAGGAAAATGCATTGTTTTGTCCAACAGACAGCATTTAAAATAGTTAAATTATGGATTTAAATGAACATTGTGTTCTGTCAATGTAATTTCAGGCACTCTGGCCAGCGATACATTTTTCCAGGCATACCTGTTGGATGGATTGGCCAGGTGGAATTCGGACAGAGCAGCTGCTGCAACCTTTGAGGGCTTGCACGATCCCCATTCTTATAGTGGCCTCCTTCGTCATGGTGTTAACGTGCTGGCAGAGGATGTTCTTGGAAAGAAGATTGTGTCCTTTGTTACTCCACGTAAATATACTGGTACGTTCATTATATTTTCTGTTAAAGTAAATTGCTAATTTGTCATGAATCAGTACAGTCTTCACAAAGACTTTAATGACAGACAGTTCACAAACTGGATATCATTTGGTATATTGCTGCCTAACACAAAGTATTTCTTTGTGTATCAGGAGAACTGATTGGAGTGGAGTATCTTTACCAGCAGACAGGGAGTGTAGCCCAGGTCTACAAGTCTGCAATTAAAGAATTAGAGACCACTGATGTCTCTGTTGCACAAATTATGGAAACATCACCGGCAGCGCCACAGCCTTCTGTGCCATACACCACTCATTACTATAGGAGGAAAAATCAGGAAAGGCAGCAGAAGGAATCACTAAAAAGGAAATATGTGCGTAAGACTGAAGTCATCCTTTGCAAGAAGTGCAACAACGAAAGGAAACAACCATCGCATCTCCAGTATTTTGGAAACTGGCACTGTGAGGAGACCGCTACAGAACTGGCACTGTGAGGAGACCGCTACACATTTACAGAGTGGAGGACAGCTCTGCAGACACGGGGCTATGGCAAGAAGAGAGCACACACTGAAGATTAGAAGGGGAAACACTTGATTAACTGCATCAAAGTTCTTTTGATTGATTATTTTTTCTTGCATAATATTAGTATATTTATACAGTATATATTATTGTTATTGTTATTCTACACATTTTCCCTCACATTTTTGTTAAGATTACGTGTATTTGCACTTTATTTAAAGTTGTATATTTTTATATGATTCTTCAAATTATTATTATTCATACATTATTCATTAAGCAAGCATTGTAATGGTGGTGACTACTCATATTTGCACAATTTGTATTATTATTATTTTATATAGTATTTGTAATTTGGTTGATTATCTAAATAATACCTAATTATGCAAATAGTATATTATTTTTGCTTTATGTTTTCAAATTGCATTGCTGTAAATAGATAACTTGTAAAATGAGTGTTTTTGACTCATAGCAAAAACTGTAAATTATTATTATTGCTAATACTTTATACATTTGTCCTCACTTAATTGTTATTACTTATTGTAATAATTAGAGTTGTATATTTTAATTTTATTATTCTTATTTGAAATCTTCTACTACACATTTTAATTCAAATAAACAGGTTTGTTTGTATTTGTGCACTTTTATTTACAATACACTTACAGTTGAATAGCAAGTATTTTAATGGTGACGATTACTAATTTGCACAGTTTTTTATTATTATTTATATATTGTAACATTTATTTAATGCTGTTGATTATATAAGTAATACCTAATTATATATTAGGATTTTATGCATTTGCTGTAAATATATACAACCTATAAAAACATTATTTTCTTTTTGTCTCTTACTGGTTGGTATCTCCTAAGTGTTTAATATTATTAAGATATATTTGCACTATAGCTACATTTATTAGTATATTATTATTATATACCTTTGCACTCACACTATTGTTAAAAAGATTACTTACATTTGCAATATGCTTACAGTTTTTATCCAATCATAATAATATTTAAGAAATAATTTTTAATAAACTTGTACAATAAAATCAAGAATCACATGAATTTGCTCTTAGACATATTAAAACATAAAAGCACATATTACAGTACAGATTAAAAATAGCATTCTCCAGTATTATTGATATATCAAATTACACAATTGATATCATACATCAATTGAGTAGTACTGATAAAAAACAACATTTTCCAATATTTATGACACAACAGAAGAATTGTTACACCATTCCATGTATCATTATTTGTCATTATTGATCATTTATAATCGTTTTAATAGCAACACAAACAATAAAAAGATAATTCTGAATTGTGTACCGTGAGGCACAAAACATAATCAGATTAAAATCACATTATTTAAATCACATAATGATTTTTCCAACTGATAATTTCATATATAGGTTTATAGTCCAGAGCTGGATGCGAACCCACGTCTCTGACGATTTCTGGTAGTTTTTTATGAGCTCTACATCAAAGGACACGCGATGGCCTTGGTGCAGTCGGTAGAGCATGAGACTCATAATCTCAGGGTCGTGGGTTCGAGCCCCATGTTGGGCGTCACTATTAGCTATTGTCACAGGTATGTGCAAGATGTGTTCTCCCAGCCATTAAAACACTCTCTGTCTAGAGAGAATGGTGAATAAATAACAATCTATCTGCTTCCAAAGCAATATCACAAAACTCAAGCACAGTGCTGCTGCTTCTGTGTTTAACAATCCCCATTAACCAATAGGTCTCTTCAAGTCTCCTTTCAAACCCTTTTCACATATGAGGCACAACATGCTGTTGATTGCCACATCATAACCCAGAAGGTGACTATTCACCTGTCTCTTTGGCGCAATTAAGTAGTGCATTTGGCTATTAACCGATAGTCTGCTGTTTCAAGCCTACCCAGGATGAAGATAGATTTTAAATGCCACAAAAGGCGTAGCCTGAGCATTGGGACAACCCCTTATTGCAGGTGGAGTAGTGAAACAAGCAAAGTGGAATAAAATCTCAGTCCAAAGCATTTGCATTTCTTTACACATACCAATGTTCTGACATTTTGGTTGACTAATTACAGGACTGACTTGTCAAATCCTCAAATGTTTCATAAAGGCAAGGCAAGTTTATTTATATAGCACATTTCATACACAATGGTAATTCAAAGTGCTTTACATAGAAGAGATTAAAATAAGAATAAAAAAAATAAGAATAATTGAAACAGTTTAGAATAAAATAAAATAAAATACAGTACAAACAGTCGGACACACAGTGGCACAGTGCTCATTCAGTAAATGCACAGCTAAACAGATGTGTTTTGAGTCTAGATTTGAATGTGACTACTGTAGGAGCACATCTGATCTCTTCTGGAAGCTGGTTCCAGCTGCGGCTGGCATAATAGCTAAAAGCAGACTCTCCTTGCTTAGAGTGAACCTTTGGTATTTCTAGCTGATGTGATCCTAATGATCTGAGTGATCTGTTGGGTTTATATTCAGTGAGCATATCTGCAATATATTGAGGTCCTAGCCCATTGAGTGATTTATATAGCAGTAATAATACTTTAAAATCAATCCTAAATGTAACTGGGAGCCAGTGTAAAGACCTGAGGACTGGTGTGATATGTCTTGCGGTCTTTTTGGGAAGGCCAGTGAGGAGTCCATTACAATAATCCACCCTGCTGGTGATGAAAGCATGCACAAGTTTCTCTAGGTTTTGACTGGAAACAAAGCATCTAATTCTTGCAATATTTTTCAGATGATAGTATGCTGATTTAGTTATTGGTTTGACATGACTACTGAAACTAAGGTCTGACTCTAGAGACACACCAAGATTCCTGACTTGATTTTTAGTTGTTTGACCCCTAGCCTCAAGGTATGCATTCACCTTGAGAACTTCATCTTTGTTTCCAAACGCAATGACTTCAGTTTTGTCTTTGTTTAACTGAAGAAAGTTTTGGCACATCCAACTGTTAACTTCATCAATGCATTGGCACAGGGAGTCAATGGGGCTGTAATCGTTAGGTGATAGGGCTAAGTAGATCTGTGTGTCGTCTGCATAGCTGCGGTAAGCAATTTGGTTCTTTCTCATTATTTGGCTCATTGGGAGCATATACAGGTTGAACAGGAGTGGCGCAAGAATTGAGCCTTGAGGGACTCCGCATGTCATGAACGTCCACTCAGACTTATTGTCTCCTATAGTCACATAATAACCTCTCCCTTCTAAGTATGACCTGAACCATTTTAGGACCATCCCAGAAAGCCCCACCCAGTTTTCCAGCCTGTCAAGAAGTATGTTGTGATCGACAGTGTCAAATGCAGCACTGAGGTCGAGTAGTACCAGTACTGATAATTTGCCTGTATCAGTATTTAAGCGAATATCGTTTATTATCTTTATGAGCGCTGTCTCTGTGCTGTGATGCGATCAGAAACCAGATTGAAAATTGTCAAAGTATCCATTTGAGTTCAAGAATTTGTTCAGCTGATTGAAGGAAGATTTGAGATCGGTCTATAGTTGCTTAATATGGTCTTATCCAGATTGTTCTTTTTCAAGAGGGGCTTGACAAACTCCCAGAGAGAAGTGAGGGGTTTATCACTTCTAGGAGATCTGCTTCTAAACAGTTGAACACACTTTTGAAAAAAAGATGTGGGAAGTGCATCAAGGGCGCAGGTTGATGTTTTAAGGTGCTGTACGGTTTCTTCCAAAGAAATCAATTTCTTTGAAATCTGACATAGTAACTACTTTCTCAGGTTGTGGTTTGATTTGTCTGACCCCAGCACAACTCAAGGATGTGCTGATCACCTTTCTGATATTATTGATTTTTTCAGAGAAGAAAGAAGCAAACTCACTGCACTTGCTGTCTGAGAGCATTTCACTGGGAATCTGGCTTGGGGGGTTTGTCAGTCTCTCTACAGTTGCAAAAAGAGTGCGTGTGTTGTTTAAGTTGCTGTTTATAATATTCGAGAAGAAAGTCTGTCTAGCTTTGCCTAGTTCCATATTAAAAGCATGGATGCTGTCTTTGTAGATGTTATAATGGACTACAAGTTTTGTCTTCAATCACATGCGCTCTGCTTTTCTGCATTGTCTTTTCATATTTTGCACTGCTGTTGAGTTTCTCCAAGGTGCTTTTTGTCTGCCACTCTTCTTCCTGACTTTCACAGGAGCAATATCATCAATTACACTTTTAACTTTTGAGTTAAAAGAATCAAGGAGAAAATCAACAGAGTCAGCAGATATACTTGGTGTTAAAGATATAGCCTTCATAAATAGTACACTAGTGTTCTCATTTAAGCATCTCTTCTTGACAGACACAGATCTAGCTTCAATGGCAGGAGAGATCAATATAACAAAGAAAATACAGAAATGATCAGACAGTGCTACATCCTTAATAACAATCGATGAAATGTTTAGACCCTTACTGATAAGTAAATCTAGAGTGTGTCCATGATTGTGTGTGGGTCCATGTACATGCTGAGTCAGATCAAAAGGTTTTAAAACTGTTTTGATTTCTTTTGTCATATTGGTTTCTGCATTATATATGTGAATGTTAAAGTCTCCAGCAATGGCAAAACAGTCAAACTCTGAGGTAATTGTTTATAACAGTTCTGTAAAGTCCTCAGCGAAGGCTGGAGAGTATTTTGGAGGCCTGTAAATAATGATAAGTAAAATGCGTGGAGCACCTTTTAACACACTACCCAGATATTCGAAAGACGGGTAATTCCCAAATGATATTTGCTTACATTGATAGACATATTTAAAGAGAGCAGCTAAACCCCCACCTCTCCTACCTTCTCTGCAGACACTCAAAAAATTAAAGTTAGGAGGGGATGTTTCATTAAGGACTGTTGCACTACAGCTGTCTTCTAGCCAAGTTTAATTTAGAAACATAAATTCCAGGTTGTATGTGCTTATTAAGTCACTGACTAGAAGTGATTTATTTTTAAGTGAGCAGATGTTTAAAAGTACTAACTTAACAGTTTTTGTCCCCACAGCAATCTTAGTTTGGCGTGTAATAGGCACCAGATTAGATGGGTTTGCTGTACGGCTTTTGAAGGCCTTAGACTTTCTATGATGTAATCGAACAGCAATAGAGAAAGATACAGGCACACTGGGTTCCCGCTTGTTTTGTAAACATTTGAGAAAGTTACTGTTATCATAGCTGGGACCCAACACATATCACTGAGAGCTGGTATCAGTTGTTTTTGGTTCACCTCGAGCAGATGGAGGAGGGTGTGAGCCCTGGCGTTGTGGCAGAGGTCGAAGAGCTCTCACAGGAGGAGGGGGAGGGCGAGCTGGGCCTGCAGGTGCTTGAGGGGCCTGATGTTTTTTGCTTGATATCTGGGGGCTTGCAGCAAAAGAGTGGGATAGTTTGGTTCCAGCATACACCAGTTCTTCCATTTTCTCTGAGAAGCACAGATGTGGAGATGCTGGAGAGAGGGATAACGTGTCTGGTGAGAGGGGCTGTTGCTCTGGTGTTATTGGAGGCTGTAATATGCTGTTCTGGTTTCCCTGGGTGTTTTCCAGAAAGTCGTCCTTGGGTGCTGAATCTTGGAGCAGTTCTAATATGTCACAGTCCGTCTGTGGTGAACTTTGTGGGCAAGGCTCAGATGAGATTGTGTCCATGAGCAGAAATTGTTGTGGCTGAGTGGTGTTATCATTGTCCTTGTGTGATTTGTCAACTGCATGTCCATTCAGGTGCTGAAGTGAAGTCCTGTGGTCATTCATACTGTGTCCAGGTGTGTGTGCCATTCAGATTGAGTGGATTGGCACACACTGCAGAAGGATGATTGAGGGAGAAGTAGACATTGTCCTTTAGCACTCTTGAACCAAGTTTGTTTGGGTGGCGGCCATCCTGTCGAAACAGTTGCCTCTGACTCCAGAAAAGATTGAAGTTGTCAATGAAGTTCACTCCTTTTATATTGCAGGTTTTTTGTAGCTATGTATTAAGCCCAAGCAACAGTGAAAACCTGTTTGTTCCTCTTGCTGGAAGTGGTCCACTGATGAATGTTTGAACTTTCAGTCTTTTAAGTGTTTCAAAAAGTTCATTGAAATCCTTCTAAGGAGTTCTGACTGCTCTTTATGAATATCATTCTTCCCCACATGAATGATGAGTCGATTTGCAGTCTTATGTTTCATCAGAATGTTCTGAAGTTCCCTGTTGTTGCTTGTGGAAGGCAGCATGTAGTTGTATCCCTGCTGCTAATGTTTCTGATTATGGAGTCACCCATTATCAGAGTCCTGGGCCCGGCTGCACTCTGAGCTGAATGCCGCTGTCTGCTCGACCTTGAGCGCCAGTTGACATCAGTGTTAGCTACTGGCTGATTCAGTCTGTGTTCGATCACATTCATCACGTTTGGGGATTCCTCATTCATTAATACTTCAAATCTGTTCTCAAGATGTATAGGCGGTAGTAGGAAACCAGTGTTTGCAATCCTTGTCAGAGCCGTATCTGGGGTAGAGGATGCTACTGCGGCAATATGAGATGCTCGTGACAATCTGATGTCTCGAGTGCCTTTTGGTCTCGCTCCCTGTTTTTGCCATCGATTTGTAAGTCGATCGGCTTGTTTCTCTACACTCAGTATGGCCTGTCGAGGAGCACTAGATTCATGGGACTCACCGGCTGTATGCTAAGGGCGTCCATGACGAAGCTCTGTTGTGTGTTCCGTCTGGTATGGTGGTCCTGTAAATAACTTTGTTTCAAGAACTGCAATCCTTTGTAAAAGTCTGTGGCAGTTAGTGCAGCAAGTAGATTCCAGAAGAGGCATTTTCTCTTATCCTTTTGAAAGTAGGCAGTTGTGTTTTCCCTTCCCTGGAATAAACTTTCAGTGGGAGGCTTTTTGTAGTCCAAGCTTTTGAGCACTGTGCTGATTTGTTTAAGTTAAAATTAGTTCAGATTAGTTGATAAAAGGAGATAAAATATGAAAATATAAAAGCGATAGAGCAAAGCGCGGAGCAGTAAGCAAGAGCGTCCGAACAGAACCTGTGCAGGAAGCTTGTATCATCACACAGTGTACAGAAGTGTGCAAAGACAAATGACTGAAAAACAAATAAAAGAAACACTCTGCACAGCCCTCTTCTTAAACCGAACCTTTCTTTGGAAGATCCTATTGTCAGACACCTGTGAATTGGGAGGATTCATTTCAGGCATGTACTTTGAAGATATACCAAAAAATGGCATATATGCCGAGAGAGAAACAGTGGTAGAGCATGAGACTTTTAATCACAGTGTCATGGGGTTTGAGCTCCACGTTGGGTTTAACGTTTAGCTATCGCCACAGGTATGTGGTACTAGTGCAAATGTATCCTCCCTGCCATGCAAACACTCACTGACTAGAGAGAACGGCAACATTTCTGGGAACTTGTCCAGAAATTCAGAACAGGTAACAGGTCTCCAGCTATCTGCTTCCAAAGTACTATCTCTAAAAATAAGTGCAGTGCTGCTGTTAATGTGTTTAACAATCCCCACTAACCAATCTGCCTCCTTTCAAACCCATCAAGTATGACACACATGCCATTGACTGCCACAGCGTAATCTTGAAGGTGGTACCTCATGTGTCTCTGTGGCGCTACCCACAACAGGATCGTCTGTGCAACCGCATCCAATCAGGGCACGTTATTTCCAATTTTATGAGCCAATGACAATCTCCGGCTTCATCTTTGTGGGGACTGCTGAGCCAATGACGATCTCCGGCTTCATCTTTGTGGGGACTGCTGAGCAAATAGCGATCTCTGGCTTCATCTTTGTGGGGACTTCTGAGCAAATGGCGATCTCCGGCTTCATCTTTGTGAGGACTGCTGAGCCAATAGCGATCTTCGGCTTCATCTTTGTGAGGAGTGCTGCGACCAATCACGATTCGCGGTTTCATCATTGAACAGTGCGGAGGCGGGACTTGTTTTATTCTCGTATAATTGTTTGAATATTAGCCGCGCTATTTAGATAATATAATATAATTTCCAGTTAAATATCATCATCAAACAACCCATAAATGAACCTGGGTGATGAGTGATTTACTTATTTCACTACCAGCATTTTTAACAGTAATCATATATAAAGAAATGCTTTAGCTTGCATTTAATTGAACAGAATCATTATCAAACTAAACAGATGTCAAACAATTATCTTATCATCTATATCTATGTAGAATATCAGTTGTAATTTCAAAGTTTCATTTATGTCGGAGGTGGGACTCGAACCAATGTCCTTCTTGTCTGTCATTTCAATACAAAGCCGTTTTTTTCAGTGATATATGACTGATATATAAGAAAATTAATAACAGATAGATGAAAAATGAATAAAAGTTGCAGGGGGGGCTTTTGATCTTTTCTTCTCTTTCTTTCTCTCGTTTTTTCTTTCTTTTCTCTTCTCCCCCCTCCTTCCTCTTCTTTTTCCCTTTCCCCCCCCCCAAACAGGCTATTGTTCCCCAGCTTTGGCGCAATCGGTTAGCGCGTTCGGCTGTTAACCGAAAGGTTGGTGGTTCAAGCCCACCCAGGGATGAAAAGAGCTTTTAATTGCCACAAAAGGCATAGCCTGAGCACATGGACCTCACATTATAGCAGGTTGAGCAGCGAAAGCAACAAAGTGGAAGAAAATCTCATGTTAATGCTTTTGCATTTTTTATACCAATGTTCTGACATTTTGGTTGACCATTTACAGGACTGACTTGTCAAATCCTCAAATGTTTCATTACACAGTGTACAGAAGTGTGGAAAGACAAATGCCAGAGAAACAAATAAAAGTAAATCTTAGCCTGGTCCTAGTCTTAAACCCAACATTTCTTTGGAAGTTCCATTGTAAAATGGGATGTTTCATTTCAAGCATGTACTTTGAGTATTTGCAAATAAATTACATCACACAGAAGCAGAAAATGTAGGCCCGGCTAGCTCAGTCAGTAGAGCATGAGACTCTTAATCTCAGGGTCACTAACCAATCTGCCTCCTTTCAAACCCATCAAGTATGACACACATGCCATTGACTGCCACAGCGTAATCTTGAAGGTGGTACCTCATGTGTCTCTGTGGCGCTACCCGCAACAGGATCGTCTGTGCAACCGCATCCAATCAGGGCACGTTATTTCCAATTTTCTGAGCCAATGGCGATCTCCGGCTTCATCTTTGTGAGGAGAGCTGCGACCAATCACGATCTCCGGCTTCATCTTTGTGAGGGGTGCTGCGACCATTATAATTGGTCCTATAATTAATTATAGGACTATAGCACAAACAGTAATAATTAGTTTTCAGTCCATGGGCTACACTGTTTTATGTTCTTAATAATTTAATGTAATCAGTATGTTTAACAATAAATACTAAACAAGTTTCAAATGTTCTAGACATGTCTAAGCCAAAGTCACACAAAGCCATGGGGGATGATGAGTGGATGTCCTGTCTTCGGCGGTTTGCCAGCACAGGGGTTTGGCCCTCTGATGCTGGCAACAGACCTGCCCCCCGTCAGAAGAAATGGTTTGACCACTTTCAGAAGGTATGTATTGACAAAATGTAATAAGAAAACATGCATAAAGCCATGTAACATAACCTAGAGGTCTTTTTTTGTTACAGATAGATAAATGTCCAATGCAGGTCCGTGGCCAGGCAGCGCTTTTTGGTGCACCTCAGAAATGCATTTGTGGATTCCATCCTCCTAAGGTATACATTTCAGACATTCAGGTAATTATCTGCTTCATGTGATGTAAATTTGCTGTGGGATGCTGCAATAGTGGTTAACATTTTTATTTCTATTTATAAAGCTTCAAACTAGACGCATACTCAGATTATGAAGGATAGATTTTATTTATGACCTCATAATACATATAAATACAGCAAGGAACAAAAATGATTGAAATGGACATATTTATTTTTTATAATATCAGAAATAACAGGCCAAGTTATTACTGATATTATATTTATTGAAATATATATAAATGGCCATGAATGTTACATTTTGCAATGTCTTTTCTTACTTTAGATGTGCACAAGTATTTTCATGGACTTGGTATGGATCAATAGACATTTTTAATTCGTATCACTTTTTGGATATTTTTGTATTCACTACCATCACTTTCTCTGCTGATGGTCATAAAGATGTCAGATGCACATAAAAAGTCACGTGACTGAAACCGATATAAACAAAGCATGTTTTTCGCACTCTTGTTTATTCATTTACCAGCCCACGAGTGCTTCAACTGCCTCCAGTCCTGCCCCTGTACCGGTCTCTACCTCCGTCCAGGCCTCTGTCCAGGCCTCTACCTCTACCCCGATCATAAGACGGCCTGCAATTAATGTATCAATGGTAACATTATTTTAATTTGAGTAGGTTACCTACCCCTGCAGTCCTTTAGTGGTTGGCAGGGTGATTATTTGTGTATTGGTCCCTTTGGCATCAGCAGAGATGTGTAATTCATCACAGTTTGGGGATTTCTATCTTCAATAGGTTCATGAATATTTATATCTTCAACTTTCCAACATATGTATGATTTTACATGAATGCCAATCTGTTCTGTTATCCCTCACTGTTAGTTTACAAAGCCACGGTTTGGAGTGTCACTTAGTACTGCTGCCAAACCCAACCTAAATGTACCAAGGCGGGTTCAGGTAATTTAAAAAGACCTTAACATGTTTTATCATCATCATCATTATGTTTATGTTAATATTGTACAATATGTGTCCTTACAGCCTGGTAGTCACAATCCTTCTCCTGAAGCCAGCCCCGCTCTTACGGCCTCTGTGAGTGCCCGACTATCTGTAAGTACCTGTGTGTGTAGTATAAATGCAAACTTGAGAAATAAAAATGCAATGGTTTATTACATCTCTAATCTTTCATTGCATTAGAATCAGGAGCATGTTGCCTCTTCTGTGCCTGGCCCTACTCTTACACATGCACCCAGCCCTGCTCATGCACCCAGCCCTGCTCCCGCACATGCACCCAACCCTGCTCCCGCACATGCACCCAGCCCTGTTCCTGCACCTGAGCCAGATCAATTTTGGCTGCCCACTGAAATGAGGAAGACAATCCCCTCACAGGATCAGAGGTGGATTTCGTCTGTGCTCTTTCATGAGGCCAGACTTCAGCCAGACTTGAAGCTCTGGTATGAGCCACCAGTCCCTTCCCTCATCTACCACCAGGCTCCATCACCAGACCGCTTTTTCAACCACAGGCTTTTGGTATGGATGCCCTACCACTTGTGGAAGTTTAGAGTGTTCTGTCCTGCATGTGGGAAGCAGCTCACTGGCTACGGCATCCACAAGAGGGCACGGAAGGTCCTGGACATCGACAGATATTATCTTATGGTAACAGAGACTCTCAGGTGTACTGTTTGTTGCCTGAATTACCTGTCTACCAGCCAGACTGTCCTGGACCAGATCGACTTGCCCCATAGGAGACTGTTCCGTCTGATCTTGACCCAGAAGTGAGTTATCAATCTACACACACCATACAGAATTTTGAAATCAGTTTATAATCATGATAGTTATAACACCTGTCATTAATATGGCATGGTTAATCATCTCATTTCACAAGTGTATATGCAGAAATGTGTAATATAAAGTAAATTCATAATATAATGAAAGTGTTTTTTATTTAGCATGGAATAATAATTGAAGCAAATCTCCTATTGTACTCAAAGGTATGCATGTGACATTCGTGTCATACGCATGCTGAGGGAGAGGACGCTGGGCAACAGCCCCACCAGGCTAGTAAAGCAGCTGAGGGAGAACCATGGGGAGGAGTGGCTTGATCACTTGGCACACTATATGGAGGAATGTGTGGCTTTTATCAACCACCCTGGCCTCTTACCTGTTGTGTGCCAGAAGCCTCAAGAGCCCATCGACGTCCCGACCAGCAAGTGGCTCCTGTCGGTTTACGGGAGGGACATTATCAGCCGTATAGACCACATCAAGGCCAGCATTACCTCCACATTTGGGACCATTTTAAAAATGGACTCAACAAAGCAGGTAGTTCGTTGACATTATAACTGGCCTTTAAACTTTTGTAAAAAAAGTTTTCTTGTTCTAAAATATTTTTGAATCATTTGTGCTATGCATTATTCTTATTTTTCATGTATATTGCTTTTGATTTCAGATCACAAGAAAGCTGGCGGGCACAGCCAGGGGGACAGCACAGTGGCTGACGTCTCTTGGAAATGAGACGGGGCAAATACTTATCAGTGTCTGGTCTAGACGCCATGGTCTCCGGCCTGACCAACAGGTACAGCCAGGCGGGTGTGGCTCCACCAGTGCTGCTGTACGTGGATTCTGGCTGCTGCGTAGAGAAGGGGCAGAGCAAGCTACAGGCCAGGTTTGGAGACTGGCCTGACCTCGTTATCAGACTGGACATCTGGCACTTCATGCGTCGGCTGGCAGTGGGGTGCACCACCGATGCCCATCCTCTCTACCCAGCTTTCATGGCAAGGCTCTCTGCATGCATATTTGAGTGGGACCCACGTGATGTTGCATTGTTGCGCCAAGCAAAGAGAGAGCACCTGCAGGAGGAAGGGGTGCCTGTCATCACCGATGACCTGGTGAACCAGCGCATTACCAAAAAGGAGCTGGCTCTCTATTGTCGGCGGCGGACCCGTGGAGTAGAGTCCACGACCCGCCACATTGACAAGCTTCTGCAGGAGCTGAAGGGGGAGAAGGGGAGAGATCTGATGGGTTTTCCTCTGCTGGACACAGAGAGGATAGAGCACATCTGGCGTGTGCAGGTGAAGCATGTGAAGTGTATCCAGGATGTGCCAGGTGTGTCTCTCTACACTGAGACAGGGACCACCACCACCAAGGGAGGGATAGTTCTCACCAAGTACAGGTGTGCTAGAGGCTCAACCTCCCTTGAGTCTTTCCACTGCCACCTGAACAGGTTCATTCCAGGTTTGTGGCTTATTCTTATTGCAGTATAGTATGCAATAGAATATAATATCACTTCATGAAATATTCTTATCCCAATTTCATGTTTTCCATTTTTCACTTCTTTACAGGAACCAGTGCTAACACACTGAATTTTCAGTTGTATCTCCTGGAAGGCCTGAACAGGTGGAACCAGGACAGGGCAGCAGCATCCCTTGCCACCAAACCCTCCTCTCTTCTTACCTATGCAGGCAAGGTAGTGCAGTCCATCAATACTAACAGCCTGAAGGTTTTTGGTGAGAAGCTTGTGCCCACCTTCCAACCTCCTGCACAGTACACTGGTAAGACTCTCACAGTCCATTGTAGTGATGTCAAAAGTATATATGGGACAAAAATTCTAACCTGTGTGCATTAGGTCTTGCAGTGTGCATGCAGCTAATAAAGCAGACACTCTTTATTGTGTCATTCATAATAATCAAACAAACAGCAATATTGACAAGGTAAAGACGAAATTGTTTACTGCTCATGGCTTGGTAATTTTAGTAGCTTTAATAAACATCAACAGTTATATATTGTGAAACTAGGTGTCTTATAATGTGTTTCTTTGTTCATTGTATTACTGACTGCTGTTTACTTGTTTTTTTAAAGCAATATTTGCAAAGGCTCAGTGACCTTGTTTTCATTTATTTATTTGCATTAATATTTAACTTTTTAAATAGTTCAAATGATTGTGTTCATTAGCAAATTAATTTTGTTTTTCTGTAGTATTGAAATTGGTTTCGAGAATCGTGAAATTTTACTGGTACTGGTACCGACTACTCAAATTTTGGTATTGTGACAATATTAGTACATTATACAGCACAAGGTTTTGTACAGAAATGGGTTTCCTGATAATGAAAGGGCTATTTGTTTACTAATCTGCATTCTGTTTTTATTTTAGGAGAGCTAATTGGAGTGGACTATCTACTTAGTCAGACAGGGCAACCATTTCAGGCAATGGATGCTGACTCTGAGAACACAGACCAGCTGCTGGAGGAAGTAAATGTAGAAGAGCAGGATGAGGGATTTGAGGAAGAATTGAATGAGGACCCTACACAGCAGTGCTGCTGCATTTAACAATCCCCATTAACCAATAGGTCTCTTCACGTCTCCTTTCAAACCCTTTTCACATATGAGGCACAACATGCTGTTGATTGCCACATCATAACCCAGAAGGTGACTATTCACCTGTCTCTTTGGTGCAATTAAGTAGTGCATTTGGCTATTAACCGATAGTCTGCTGTTTCAAGCCTACCCAGGATGAAGATAGATTTTAAATGCCACAAAAGGCATAGCCTGAGCATTGGGACAACCCCTTATTGCAGGTGGAGTAGTGAAACAAGCAAAGTGGAATAAAATCTCATTCCAAAGCATTTGCATTTCTTTACACATACCAATGTTCTGACATTTTGGTTGACTAATTACAGGACTGACTTGTCAAATCCTCAAATGTTTCATCACACAGTGTACAGAAGTGTGCAAAGACAAATGACTGAAAAACAAATAAAAGAAACACTCTGCACAGCCCTCTTCTTAAACCGAACCTTTCTTTGGAAGATCCTATTGTCAGACACCTGTGAATTGGGAGGATTAATTTCAGGCATGTACTTTGAAGATATACCAAAAAATGGCATATATGCCGAGAGAGAAATGGTGGTAGAGCATGAGACTTTTAATCACAGTGTCATGGGGCTTGAGCTCCACGTTGGGTTTAACGTTTAGCTATCACCACAGGTATGTGGTACTAGTGCAAATGTATCCTCCCTGCCATGCAAACACTCACTGACTAGAGAGAACGGCAACATTTCTGGGAACTTGTCCAGAAATTCAGAACAGGTAACAGGTCTCCAGCTATCTGCTTCCAAAGTACTATCTCTAAAAATAAGCGCAGTGCTGCTGTTAATGTGTTTAACAATCCCCACTAAACAATCTGCCTCCTTTCAAACCCATCAAGTATGACACACATGCCATTGACTGCCACAGCGTAATCTTGAAGGTGGTACCTCATGTGTCTCTGTGGCGCTACCCGCAACAGGATCGTCTGTGTAACCGCATCCAATCAGGGCACGTTATTTCCAATTTTATGAGCCAATGACGATCTCCAGCTTCATCTTTGTGGGGACTGCTGAGCCAATAGCGATCTCCGGCTTCATCTTTGTGAGGACTGCTGAGCCAATAGCGATCTCCGGCTTCATCTTTGTGAGGACTGCTGAGCCAATAGCAATCTCCGGCTTCATCTTTGTGGGGACTGCTGAGCCAATAGCGATCTCCGGCTTCATCTTTGTGGAGACTTCTGAGCCAATGGCGATCTCCGGCTTCATCTTTGTGAGGACTGCTGAGCCAATAGCAATCTCCGGCTTCATCTTTGTGAGGAGTGCTGCGACCAATCACGATTCGCGGTTTCATCATTGAACAGTGCAGAGGCGGGACTCGTTTTATTCTCGTATAATTGTTTGAATATTAGCCGCGCTATTTAGATAATATAATATAATTTCCAGTTAAATATCATCATCAAACCACCCATAAATGAACCTGGGTGATGAGTGATTTACTTATTTCACTACCAGCATTTTTAACAGTAATCATATATAAAGAAATGCTTTAGCTTGCATTTAACTTAACAGAATCATTATCAAACTAAACAGATGTCAAACAATGAACTTATCACCAATATCTATGTAGAATATCAGTTGTAATTTCAAAGTTTCATTTATGTCGGAGGTTGGACTCGAACCAATGTCCTTCTTGTCTGTCATTTCAATACAAAGCCGTTTTTTTCAGTGATATATGACTGATAAGAAAATTAATAAGAGATAGATGAAAAATGAATAAAAGTTGCAGGGGGGGCTTTTGATCTTTTCTTCTCTTTCTTTCTCTCATTTTTTCTTTCTTTTCTCTTCTCCCCCCTCCTTCCTCTTCTTCCCCCCCCCCAAACAGACTATTGTTCCCCAGCTTTGGCGTAATCGGTTAGCGCATTCGGCTGTTAACCGAAAGGTTGGTGGTTCAAGCCCACCCAGGGACGAAAAGAGCTTTTAATTGACACAAAAGGCATAGCCTGACCACACGGACCTCACATTATAGCAGGTGGAGCAGCGAAAGCAACAAAGTGGGAGAAAATCTCATGTTAATGCTTTTGCATTTTTTATACTGTGAAGGACTGAATTGTGGAGTTAGACCGTTAAACAGTTTTTCACCATTGCTATTTTCCGGATTTTTTGGGCGGGGCTAAAACGGGGGCTCAATGACGCACTGGAGCCCCTGAGCTCCTGGACACGCCCCTACTTGACGCACTGGAGCCCCTGAGGCTGGCCGCTCCCTAACAATATAAATAGAGCACATTCGCATCAGTTTGGCGCTCAATCGCGAGTTACTGTCAGTACTATTATTAGTTACTACAGCCTACAGTTTGCTAGTTAGCTATGCCTTCGGCACAGAAATGCGTACTACCTGGATGCGATCATGTACGAAACAGATCGGTGTCCTTATTTAAATTTCCTAAAAACGATCACATCAAGAAGAGGTGGATTAATTTTGTGAAGAGCCACCTTGATGGAGAGCTGAGGATCACCACCAAAACCCGCCTCTGTAGTGATCATTTTACAAGGGATAGTTTTATAAACTTTCGTCGGAGACAACTGGGATTCACTGATAATCCGCTGTTACTGGTGAATGGGGCCGAACCGACTATCTCCCGCCTTGGCCCTCATCCTCCCATCGCGCCGACAACTGGAGCCATCATCGGCAGTGCGTGCCCACCAATGACGGTAAGCTGCCTTGTGTGCTTATGTTACAATTATAGTAGGTAGTCCACAGTAACTACTAAATTCTGCAACCCTCTAACGTGATTTTGTTTGTTTATTTATATGATCAATATGATTCCTTAGCCAAGTAATTTAAACTATTATCTGTTCACAAAGCAGTCCCTTCCGACCACAAAAGAGACCGAGTCTTTTATGCATAAAGTCACTCGAGAAGTTGGATGTCAGACAGATCACTTTGTGGGGAAAAGGACTGTGGCCACACAACTGTCTAAAAGAACACTAGCCAACATAAAGAGTACAGGTAAGTTACCGTATGTTAAGAGGTCAAGTGCCTAATTTGTCTTTTTGAAATCTGCACGTGTTTTGTCTTGCTTGTTTTCACATTCAATAGATTTTAAACCATTTCATCGATAAAAGAGGAAAAGGATAATTTAATTCCGTTCTCGCGGCTCGCGCGCTTTGTTTGCTCACTGCCGCACACACACAGAGAGAGATGCGCGTTTCAGAGAGCGCGCGAACTCCGAATTGAATATATTTACATTTTTGTACCTGAAATAACTTACTTTATTTTTAACTTCGATAGACTATATTGTATTTATCTATGCTTGTAATTAATGTATTTGTTTATTTTTTTACTGATTACTTGCTTTAATAATGTTTTAACTTCATTAGTTTTGTGATTTGTTGGACCACTATCTCACACCAATGAACACAAACAGTACGATTATCGTTAAAATGTTTACTTCCAGTAACATTCTGATGAATGTCATGCGTCCTTGTATGAAATCTTGCAAGTACAGAAATGTTTTTTTAAAAATTTGTTCTTTTTACATAGCTCCAATCTCTCTTACAAAATACAAATATAAACTATACATAACTCTTATTACTATCCTTATATTTTTCAGGTTCTCAAGCTACTGTGGCCACAAAGAGTGTTGCTGTTGGAAACACCACAGCCATGCTTCTTCCGCTTTGCTCTTCAACTCCACTTAAGTGGAAAGCAGTATCACCTGATAGACCACCAAAGCGCTCTCTCTTGGAGTTTCCCTCTTTTCAGGAATCTGTAAACAGTTTCAAAATGGCAGATCCTGATGACTCCTCTTACCTCCCCAGCATGTCTGAATTGGTTGACACCACCAGTGAACAGTAAGTTAACTTTTTCTTGTAGATCTTTGTTAGTTGAACATAATATGAACATAATATGAACAATCTCTTCCTCAACATAATTTTAATCTATGCTGATGTGATTGTCGTGTAATTTTACTATGCAGTTGAGAAATTAGAAATAATACAATTTGTAACAAGTCTTTTTTTTTTTGTGGTTTCCTTTGTCAATAGAGCACCAACCAAGCCACCACAGGACATGGTGAAATACTTGGTATATGAGGAGTGCCTGCTTGAGCTTTTTAAAATCTGCCCCACCTGCTCAAGAGTCTGCAAGGTGATCACATTTGTAAAAGGAACATTCCTTTCTGTGACCCAGAAGGGCCTCCACCAGAGTTGTTCATTCACCAGAGAGTGGAAGAGTCAACCACTTCTGGGCAGCTCTCCAGCAGGGAATCTGCACCTATCAGCCGCCATCTACTACACTGGCTCTTCTTTCATCCAGACTAACAAGGTTTGTAAAAAAAATAGTGACCTTTATTTTTAAAAAGTTTATAAGGCCAGTGCACTGCACAGCGCTACAGTGGGATGTAGAACATGCTATTTCTGATTTTACTTTACAGGTGCTCAATGCAATGCATGTGAGAACCTTCAGCAGAATGGCACACCGAAATCATGTGCACAACTACATTCTGCCTTCTGTGCTACATAAGTGGAGATCGCACCAGAGCGACCTGCTTGAGGGACTAAAACAGAGAGAAACTGTGTCTCTCGGTGGTGATATGAGAGCTGACAGTCCAGGCCATTGTGCAAAATATGGCTCATACTCCATGATGGATCTCAGCACAAACAAAATTGTTGATATCCAGCTTGTACAGGTAAATAGATTATAAAAACTAAGTAGGCAGTATTTGCCAGGGAAACTCTAGGGACGTTTTGAGAAATTAATTAAATTTCAGACTTTAGAAATCTGTATTTAAAGAAATGTTATGTCTATGATCCACAGAGCAATGAAGTGGGAAGCAGTGTCCGTATGGAAAAGGAAGGGCTTATCCGGAGCCTGGAATGTCTTGAAAAATCTGGTGTCAAAGTAGCTTCCCTTGTGACAGACCGACACACCCAGGTTCAAAAGTTTGTCTGGGAACAGAAACCAGACATTGACCACTTTTATGATGTATGGCATTTATGTAAAGGTAGGATAATTTTGAAAATGTAGTTTGATTATTTGTAGCACAGCTAATCCTGTGCAACACCCACTGTAGAACAAATGTATTCCATCTTTTTAAACTGTTCTCAGCACTCACCAAGAAGGTGGATGCCATGTCCAAGGAGAAAGACTGCAACAAGGTCAAATTGTGGCAGAAGAGCATAAAAAAAAATCACCTCTACTGGTCAGCATCCGGTTCATCAAATGGAGAGGAAACCGTGGCAAAATGGACATCTCTTCTCAACCACGTCCAGAATGTGCATGTCCATGAAAATCCACTCTTCCCCAAGTGCCTCCACCCTCCTTCCACTGACAAAAACAAATGGCTGAAGCCCGGTACGCCACTATTCAATAGAAATTATGCTAATCCTGTAGTATACTCTCAGCTGTTATGCACTCATCTTTTATGTATTGGTTATTCTCTGTCCTCTTCTAGCAACAAAGGCCATCCACAAGCTGGAGAAGGTGCTAATGAACAAGCGTGTTCTTGGTGATGTGAAAAAGCTGAGCCCTCTCTATCAAACATCTGCCTTGGAGGGTTTCCACAGTGTGATTCTGCGGTTCGCACCAAAAAACGTGGTCTTCTCATACTTGGGGATGCTTTGCAGGTAAATTGTATAGTAATCATGTTGTCAATATTGTAAAGTAACATGTACTTTTAATGGCATCATTATGTTGGAGTAATCCCATACAAATCCTAATTTCAGACTTTACCTGGCTGCATTGCATTTCAACGAAAATGCTGGCCGTACTCAAGCGAGGACTGCAGCAGGAGAACTGCAGTTCAAAGTTAAATTTCCCAAGGCCAAGAGAGGGGAACATGTGGTGTCCATGGTGAAGACCAAATATTCTACTGGTAAGTTAATTCTCAATTGTCTTTTGATATCTCCATACTATCAAATACATGTTACTTTGTTAACAGTTTGTCAACAGTTGATACCATATGAATGACTCAAACTGTATGCTATGTGCTCTCACCTGTGTTTTAGAATATGTGACTGAACTGACGGACATCCTCTTTAACGAGGTCATCCAGGACCCTGCACCCTTTGTGGCTGATATGAAAACAGTGGCTGTTCCTGGATTCCTGTGTTCACAGTATGAACGTCCTGGGAAATCCGACGCAATTGCTAGCCATGTGTCCAGGTTCAGCTGTCCAGGTTGTGAGGGAACAGCTCTAACAACACCCATCTAAGTCCACAATCCCTTTCTGTTTTCTGCCAACATATAAGTTACCATTTCCACAGTACTATTCTTGCCCTTACTCAATTTCTGTTATTCGGGTAATATATACAGTACATTAGATCTGTCACAAAAATTACATTATCGACTTGTTGCACAATGTATATAGACATGATAGTCCAGATTTGACAGTAAGTTGTGACGCATATAAACATGTAATTACTCAAACTGGTTGATAGTTAAAATGAAATTTATTGAAAGTGTATTGAATAATTGTGTACATAGCACATTTCCAAAACAAGTACAATATACAGATTTTCTGCATTTAATGGGAGGCCTAAAGCCTGTGTACTCCCCATCTTCATCCGGGTACTCCTGGTGAATACGGTGCACAACACAAGACGGTATGACAACCCTGTTGTGCTTTCCCAAGTATCCCCAGCACCAGGAAACAAAACATCTGTAGGCCAGATAGCGAGCACGACTGTAATGACAAAATAAAAACAAAATGTCATGTCACATAATAATATTATATTTACATAGGTTTGTATTGGGTCAGTGGTCTTCTGTCTAATAATTGCAATAAAAACTGACATTGTGAAGTTATCAATATCTGGTTTCTTTGTGCAACAAAAAAGGCCTTGGTCTTATTTTTTCCTCACTTTTTGGTCAGGTCTAACAGAACGGGACCCCAGAAGATGACAGTTTGATTCATCAACCTGCAGTCTGCCTCATATCATTCACGTATACATTAATAAACATAATTTCCTAATATGATTGCATACATAGTGTGACTTTGTTCTTGTGTCCTAAACCTTACCAGTTTTTGAAAGACAGGCATGTCATTTTATCAGCACAAATGTAATTTCTACACATTCAAAATTATTTGGTCTAACTTGCACAGCTCTTTCCTTCATCTCCAGTGGCCCATGGTCTGCCTGGTAGGTGTTTAGGGCATTCTGCAGAGAGTATGGGTTCAGGCAGACAGGCTCAAGGCCTGGATGAAGAGTCATGCACCGTGGCTCTTCAGGAAGCTCTCCGCATCTATTCTGAACCTGTTGGATTATGTTATAAGGTGTTTTAGTGCTAGAGATCTAATACTCTACTAGTTGTGTATTCATACTTTTAATGATCATTATGGGAGGGAGACACATTTTTTTATCTTTACATACAGCATTAATGTCTTTGCAGCAGACATTCTCATCCTCTGTGGGCATTGTCCTGCATTCACCACAGGTGCACCTACAGTTTAATTCACAGTGTGACTTAGATTTGACAACTCAAATGTATTGTGTTATAAACAATCACAGAAAAGTTATCTGAACAATTTAGAGCGTATTCTGTTTCTCAGCTTGTGTGTTGCAATAATAATATTCAGCAGTCCATTATCTCATGGATTTATGCACATCGTTTTTATCCTTACTATAACAACCATTATGGCTGTTAGTTTGATCTATAACTATAAAGTGTAAAAATATGTTTTAATCTGTTATTTATTGCTAGTTTAACTTTGTGTCTTAAATTAGGTTATGCTAGCTAGTTAACGTTACATATAACTTGGCTAACTTGCATACAAGGGAGAGCAAAATCTTACCATTCTGTTGCAGAACGAGGGGGACGATGTTGACTTTCTTGGTCAATGTCCTCTGAATCAGATTCAGGCTCTGGAGGCTCAAACATATATGGCTTGGTAAAACCTAATAAACTGCTAGGAGCATCCATTCCGGCTGTAGCGGTGACAGTTGAGTGTGTGTGGCGACGGCAGCTTTCCCGCGAGTGGGCGTGGTTTCAGCGCAGCCAGCGGACACGCCCCCAGCGTTTGAGAGCAGAGACCATTGCTCATTTTTTCAAGATTTTGATAGCTTATTTTATGTACTTGCCGACTTTTTTTATCATTCAAATTTGGCTGGGTGGCTAATAACACATTTTTCTGTGATATGACAAACTCAGAACACATACTTAATTTTGACTTTACAGGGACTTTAACTGCAACCCAGAGGGACATCATTGCGTATACTTCTTTATTGACCCGCAGAAGAATCTTGTTAAGTTGGAAATCCCCTACCCCTCCATCTGCAACAGTTTGGCTAGAAGATGTGATGTTCTTTTTAAAATTAGAAAAGATAATATTTACATTTAAGGGATCTGTGGACAGATTTTATTTGAAATGGGAACCTATTTTGTCATATTTTAAAAATCTGGAAGAATTACCCAGTTAACCTATTTTCCATGTATCTCTCTCTTTACATCTTTTTGTGTCGTTGTATTTGCTGTTTTGACCTCAGTGTAGTTTGTCTCACAGAATGGCAAAATTATTATTATTATCATTTTTCTTCTCTCTCTTTTATGTATGCATTTATACTGTAACAGTGATACTTTTATCATCATTACTTTTGTTTTGGTTGGTATGCATGGGTACATGCCTTGAAAAGGTGTAGTGACATAATGGTTATATTTTGACTTTGTAACCAGACGCTATGTTATTCTGTTGTATTTAAGCTGCCCAGGGTTGTTTTGGGGGTGAGGGGGGGTTGTTCTAGTTAAAATTAGAAGGAGGGAAAATGTAACTTTCATGGTTTCACTGTATATTGCTTTACTCCTTTCAATAAAAAAAAAAAAATAAAAATAAAAAAAGAATTATGATTATCATATATTGATGATTTTCATCACATTAACGGGATTGTACATTAAAAAAAGGCTAAATGAAAATTATCATCATTTATTTACCCTCATGCCTCATTACTTTCTTTATTATGCTGAACACAAACAAAGATCACATGGTCATACACATCTGGGATGGCATAAGGGTGAATAAATGATAAGATTATTTTCATTTCTTGGGGAACTATCTCAAATGCATCATTCAGTACTCTTCACATGTATAAACATGTCCACTTATCAAGACGACTAAGAACAGTAGCACTCAGATGACTGAAAGATATAGTAATATGTAACATTTGGTTGAACTATTTTCTTAAAGTGTAAAAAAAAAAAAACTTAAGTGTTAAAGTTGGCAGTACGAGGCTGTGCCATATTGTGAATATAGTCACAGCTGAAGTCACACTTCATGTCATGCCTAACAATATGCAATATATTTCAAAATGTATCATGCCATACTGCTTAATTAATACACAGGACCTCATATACATTACCACAGTATATACACTCACCTAAAGGATTATTAGGAACACCATACTAATACTGTGTTTGACCCCCTTTCGCCTTCAGAACTGCCTTAATTCTACGTGGCATTGATTCAACAAGGTGCTGAAAGCATTCTTTAGAAATGTTGGCCCATATTGATAGGATAGCATCTTGCAGTTGATGGAGATTTGTGGGATGCACATCCAGGGCACGAAGCTCCCGTTACACCACATCCCAAAGATGCTCTATTGGGTTGAGATCTGGTGACTGTGGGGGCCATTTTAGTAAAGTGAACTCATTGTCATGTTCAAGAAACCAATTTGAAATGATTCGAGCTTTGTGACATGGTGCATTATCCTGCTGGAATTAGCCATCAGAGGATGGGTACATGGTGGCCATAAAGGGATGGACATGGTCAGAAACAATGCTCAGGCAGGCCGTGGCATTTAAACGATGCCCAATTGGCACTAAGGGGCCTAAAGTGTGCCAAGAAAACATCCCCCACACCATTACACCACCACCAGCCTGCACAGTGGTAACAAGGCATGATGGATCCATGTTCTCATTCTGTTTACGCCAAATTCTGACTCTACCATCTGAATGTCTCAACAGAAATCGAGACTCATCAGACCAGGCAACATTTTTCCAGTCTTCAACTGTCCAATTTTGGTGAGCTCTTGCAAATTGTAGCCTCTTTTTCCTATTTGTAGTGGAGATGAGTGGTACCCGGTGGGGTCTTGTGCTGTTGTAGCCCATCCGCCTCAAGGTTGTGCGTGTTGTGGCTTCACAAATGCTTTGCTGCATACCTCGGTTGTAACGAGTGGTTATTTCAGGCAAAGTTGCTCTTCTATCAGCTTGAATCAGTCGGCCCATTCTCCTCTGACCTCTAGCATCAACAAGGCATTTTCGCCCACAGGACTGCCGCATACTGGATGTTTTTCCCTTTTCACACCATTCTTTGTAAACCCTAGAAATGGTTGTGCGTGAAAATCCCAGTAACTGAGCAGATTGTGAAATACTCAGACCGGCCCGTCTGGCACCAACAACCATGCCATGCTCAAAATTGCTTAAATGACCTTTCTTTCCCATTCTGACATTCAGTTTGGAGTTCAGGAGATTGTCTTGACCAGGACCACACCCCTAAATGCATTGAAGCAACTGCCATGTGATTGGTTGATTAGATAATTGCATTAATGAGAAATTGAACAGGTGTTCCTAATAATCCTTTAGGTGAGTGTATATTAATACTTCTTTTTTTTTTATAGAAATGGAGCCTCAATTTAGGAGGCTCCATCGAAGCTGAGGGGAGTCTGAATATGTGTGACTCTTCTATGACCCTAAAGGTGAAGGAGGAGAACAAAAAGAGACCTTGGTCTCGGGCTCTGTCTCCAGAAAAGGTCATGGATTCTGCAAGGAGAGCTGTACTGCGCCAAGGTGAAGACCCAGGCAATAAATTAAATGTTATAGGGCAGCATGAAATGCAGTTTGGAGTCTTCAGAGACCAGACCTTCAAGTGGGTTGCTGAAAATGCTGGATACCTGATGGCAAGTATGAGGAGGGAACCATCAGAAGTGAAAGACTCCAAAAACCACAAGGCTAATAAAGCAGCCTTTGCTGAGTACATTGAGCTTTTCCCAGAAGGCCGTGAGGCCATTTGTGTTAAGACTGAGAATATGGGTTCTAAAAGCTTCCAGCAAATCCCCGTCTCAAAAGAATCCTCCAGCTCCACACAGTCCTCACCTTCCGTCTCTTATGTCCGTTCTTTTCTTGTTGGCAAAACACGCAATCCACAGGTTTTTGACAAAACAAGTAAGCAGGCTTTTGAAGTATCAATAGTTTTTTTAACACACCATTTGAGTAAAGTAAATATTGTGCAGATTTAATTACATGTTTAAATTGTGGTGTGTGTATTCTTCAGCTTTAATTGGAAGAACTAGAAAGGCACCTCAACCAACTGTGCCAGTTTTGGAAAGAACCCCTGATTTGGCCTCTGAGCAAGAGGACTGTGAACTGGTAGAACTGGCGGACTTGGTGGAATCCAAAGTGTCCAGTAAGCACAAAAACATCTGAATGCTATTTTGTTTGGAGGTTTTATTTAATGTGTTTTTAAAATGCAATAGTAATTTATTTATTGTTTTTTTTTTGTTTGTTTTTTTTTGCACAGGTAAAAATGTTTGCCTTCCTGCGGGCTGGACTCACACATTGCCACCTGGTGATCAGCTTTGGATATCAAAGGCTTTGTAAATGGTCAGCACAAAACCAACTAGAAATGGACTTCACCAAGGTGGACCCTGGTGGATGTGGTTGTACCCTCCCCAGTGTCCCTTTGCCATAACTGCAGTACCAGGTACAGAGCATTACTTTGGCCACCCCTTGTTTCTCTGGATGCCACGAAAGCTATGGCGAGTCAATCTGACATGTCCACATTCAGACTTTGTGAAAGAGGAGCTTAGATCAGCCAGCCTGCATCAGAAAATCAGACACGTCATTGATGTTAAAACATCTTACTTCAAGACCTCTGAGTATCTGTCATGCAGGAAATACAAGAGGACAGGGGAACAGTAGCAGTCAAGTACAGAAGATGTTGGAGGAGCAGCACTCTGAAGTGTGGCTGCAAAAGACTACTCAATATCTGACAGATTGCCAGAGTTTTTGCAATGCAGTCACCTCAGGACTTGTGAAGCCTGTGACTTTCCAAGATGTACCTGCCATGCTTCCTGTACCCAAGCACCGGTGGCTGAAGCAGGTGTATGCTCAGGATGTGCTCCAAAGATTGGAAGAGATCAAAGCCAGCATAACCTCAATTTGGACATGTGCTAAAGATGGACTCCACCAAGAAAGTTGCACGGAAGCTTGCTGGTAACAGTGCCGGAACAGCTAACTGGGTTACCAATGTCGGCAACGAGCACGGGCAGGTCATAATGTCTGTGCTTACAGCCAGTGAAGGCTTTGGATTGGCCTTAATGGTTAGTGGTATCATTAAAAGGTACAAGGACGCTGGAGTGCCACCGCCTGCACTGCTGTATGTAGACCGTGACTGCTGTGGGTCCACTTATCTCAGAAGGATGTTTGAAGGGTGGAGGAACATGGAGGTCAGACTAGACATCTGGCACTTCATGAGAAGGATTGCTGTGGGTTGCACGACAGATTTGCATCAGCTGTATGCAAGTTTTATGTCTTGCCTCAGCCGCTGCATTTTCTTTTGGGACCAGAAGGACTTGAACAGGCTTAAAAAGGCAAAGCATGCAGAGCTTGAATCCCAGCTCATTCCAGGTAAATGCATTGTTTTGTCCAACAGACAGCATTTAAAATAGTTAAATTATGGATTTAAATGAACATTGTGTTCTGTCAATGTAATTTCAGGCACTCTGGCCAGCGATACATTTTTCCAGGCGTACCTGTTGGATGGATTGGCCAGGTGGAATTCGGACAGAGCAGCTGCTGCAACATTTGAGGGCTTGCACGATCCCCATTCTTATAGTGGCCTCCTTCGTCATGGTGTTAACGTGCTGGCAGGGGATGTTCTTGGAAAGAAGATTGTGTCCTTTGTTACTCCACGTAAATATACTGGTACATTCATTATATTTTAAAAGTAAAGTAAATTGCTAATTTGTCTAAAATATAAATGTGTCATGAATCAGTACAGTCTTCACAAAGACTTTAATGACAGACAGTTCACAAACTGGATATCATTTGGTTTGAGGGAGTGTAGCCCAGGTCTACAAGTCTGCAATTCAAGAATTAAAGACAACTGATGTCTCTGTTGCAGAGGATGAGGGTTATGTGGAACCAATGCACTTTGAGGATTTTACTATTTCCACCATGGTTGAAGAAGAGCATCCTGCACCATCTACAGTCACATCTGCTTCCATTGGTCCCATGCTTACTCCACCTGCCACACAGTCTGCACCACCTGTTCACCCAGCATGCATGCAATCTACACCATCAGCAGCCATTATCAGTTAGTTTTTTAATGTTGGTGTTTTGCTTCTGATTATCACACAAGTTGTGATATAATTTATGTAATTAACACTCTTTGCAATGAATTTATGGAAAACTTGTTTCACATGAATTTAGCTTCTGTGAATCCAACATCAATGCACACAAACCTGTCCAATGAGTCATCTTCCTCTGCTGGACAATCTTCTTTTCCTGATGTAAGCATCTAACTACTTTATACTTTTCATGTATTGTGTTACCAAAGGTAAACAGTTTATAATGTTTTAGTTTTACTTTATTCCGTTTATAAATGGTAATCTTGAATATCTAATATAGGATTCGGTTGGACCTGACAACATCGAAGGCTTCAGATCAGTCCAGAATTTGGCAGAGTTTTTAGTTAGCCTCAGGGAGCACAGTATTGCCTTGAAAAGGGAAGAATCTGCACGCATTATTGCTTTATGGCAGGCGCTTGTGGGTTATGACAGAGCGGACCGTGTATTCTCCACGCCACAAATCCTCCCTTTCCAAAGGATGGTTTAGGGCCACCAAAAAAATTGTGACACCAGGGGTCGAAAGCACCAGAAGGTACCATTTTTTTTCACCTGTATTATTAATCACACAGTTACCCCTTCCAGGCAGTTTACCTAAACTGCATGATTATATTGTTACCACTTTTAATTATCTCTCCAATGTACACCTTTTCAGATGTTTTGTTGGCGCACACAGTCCTGCACAGTGGCCTGACTGCAACAGAATTGTTGAAGCGGTATTCGTAAAGCTCTGTGCCATTTATCCCAACCCTGTGTGTCAAGAAAGTTTTAAAATCTCAAGATTTACTATGACTGCACGTGTATACAAGCATATCAGAGAGTGCATTCTGAGCAACACTGAAGTGATGCAGCAGACAACCCTCCAACTCCCTGAGGTTAATACAGCCACACTAACACAGTGGTGAGTGATTTGATTTCTGTACTTAATTTGACTGAGAAATAGCAAATTCCCTTTATTAGTTATGCAACCTATGCATATTCATTTCTGTTCAATACTTTTCACATTATTTATTAATTATGCATGTTAATTTCTATACATTCTAGGTACACCAGATGTGCCAAATCTCAGGAGAGGGATATTTTGACTCAAGGAATCCCTGCACAAGATGCAACAATGACAGCACCTGCTCCCATCAGCCCTCCAAAAAGAAGTGAGACTGCAGAGTGGTTGTGATGATGATGACCCTCACATTTTTAGCTTGCCACCAAATACAGCTGGTATGGCCAAAACCAGATCTGGCCACAAATACCACGAAATGTACTGCAACAAGCACCACTTTTCAACAAGCACAATCAAACACTTGACTAAACTGGATCAAAGTTCTTTTGATTGATTATTTTTCTTGCATAATATTGGTATATTTATACAGTATATATTATTGTTATTGTTATTCTACACATTTGTTTTTTTGTTAAGATTTCTTTTGTTAAGATTACGTGTATTTGCACTTTATTTAAAGTTGTATATTTTTATATGATTCTTCTAATTATTATTATTCATACATTATTCATTAAGCAAGCTTGTAATGGTGGTGCCTACTCATATTTGCACTATTTTTATTATTATTATTTTATATAGTATTTTATATACCATCCCATAAAATCTAAATGAGAGCACAGCGACTTCCGGCGACACGAGCTGTTGCGACCGCTGGCGACCAGATTTGGGCGTGCCCAGCGATGTGACAAAGTTGAGACAAGTTTAACTTTATTCAAATGAAGAGCGACTTACGGGAGCAACAGCCAATACGAGAGAAGACGGTAGAGCTCACGTGATCCTTCTCTCTCGCTCTCTCAGCTCCTCTAATGGAAAGATCAGGGGACCCACCCTCTGCAGCAGCTCATCAAACTGGGTCCTGTCAAGCCTGTCAAACCAGACTTCATTCAGCTGCAGCTCCTACACCAGCCGGTGGTACTCACCATGAATGGTTTTGTGGACCCAGACACACCGGCGTTTCGCAGATAAACAGCCGCTATGGCAAAGAGTACGCCTTGTTTCTCGTTCATCTTTGATATAAAGCATTTTATTTACTGATTCCATTTATATTTAGCCTTGATGCGTGCGCAGAGCCCTAGATACCGCTATAGGAAGTGTATTTGAGCTTGAAATCCTTATCGCCAAGGAGACTGTTAATGTAAAGATTTATGGTTGAAAAATATGTCATATTTTGGACTATTCTCACCTAAAACTAGTAGGATCTGTTCATAAGACATTGGTTGAAACCACTGGAGTCTTATGGATTACACTTATGCTGCATTTATGTGCTTTTTTGAGCTTCAAAGTTCTATCTGCCATTCACTTACATTGAATTGGCCTACATAACAGCGATATTGTTCTGAAAATCATTTGTGTGTGTGTGTGTGTGTGTGTGTTCTACAGAAACAAAATAAAAGTCATACACAGCTTGGATCGAATGATGGTAAGAAAATTACATGAACTATCCCTTTAATGGTGCATTCAAGTCAAATCAGAATGATAATATTTATGGGATGAGCGTAGGCTACTTGAACACCACAGTCCATAAACATTTGAACATTGAAGGAAGGAGAAGAACAGAGACTTGTGGGGGTGGGATCTTTTCATTTGGGCCAATAAGCAGCAACCCATAACACCCTGGTATCTGCATAGAAATGTGCTGAAACACAATTAAAACAACTTAACAGCATAGTATCAACCTGACTGACAACCACTTAGAACACCATGTAAACTGCAGCGAAATGAGCAAAAAAAACACAGAAAACAACTTAGCAACAGCATAGTAACAACCTGGCAACCACATACTGTAGCAAACACACCAGTGAGAGAGTTCGGTAAAGTTGGACATATATTCACAGATTCGAACTTCCCGGATCAATAACTCATAAGCGAAACGTTCTTAAAACACAAACAACACCTCTTTCAAACCGCAGTAATGTAGACAACGAGCTACAACATCGTTTACATCAAAACAAGCCTCCGTCGGAGCTGGACAAATTACATTGATCTCTAAGCGCAGCCGGCTGAGACACAAGTCCGCAGGGACCGTCTGCAAAGTGCAAAACCGAAAAGCGATACTACAAAAATATTCAATAACTTCACTGTTACACATTGTAGTATCACCAAATTCATTTAATAGATTAGTGGCCTCCTGCTGGTTATACAACAACACTACTTAGTTTGGAAAAATGTGCTTTTTCATATTTTTGGGGAATTTTATTAGGAAAAACAATCAATAACTTCACGATTACACATTGTAGTGTCACCAAATTCTGTTCACACATCAGTGGCCTCCTGCTGGTTATACTGCAACACTTAGTTTGGAAAAATGTGCTTTTTCATATTTTGGGAATTTATTTTTAGGAAAAATATTCAATAACTTCAGTGTTACACATTGTAGTGTCACCAAATTCAGTTCACACATCAGTGGCCTCCTGCTGGTTATACTACAATGCTTAGTTTGGAGAATTTTGTTTTTTTCATATTTTGGGGATTTTATTTTAGGAAAAATATTCAATAACTTCAGTGTTACACATTGTAGTGTCACCAAATTCTGTTCACACATCAGTGGCCTCCTGCTGGTTATACTACAACACTTAGTTTGGAGAAATGTCCTTTTTCATATTTTTGGGGAATTTTTATTTTCTTTTTAAATGTTCTTATGGTGAACTCATAGATCTCATGGCTGCCTCATGGCCACTGCCTTTAAACCAATCAAATGCAAGATGCATAGGGTGACTACGTCACTAGCCAATCAGAAGCAACTTTCAATTAAGCTCTACCTGCAGTGATCTTGTTTTAGTCTGCAAAAAAACCAATGAGCTAGAAAGCAATTTTTCAGTTCTTTATGCATTTGGATTCCATTGACAATTGTTCTTCAGTCCAGTTCCATCATTATATGTAAGTAATCTTTTGTTTTTATTGTCTTTTCATTGTAGTTATTAACATAGTTAGTTGAAGTATGCATGTATACCTGTTCAGACTCAGAAATGTAAATTTGATCTAGATCTTGTGTGTAAGTAACTTAAATGTTGCTCAAGTTTATGCTCCAATCAAATTTATATATTTTTTCGACATATAGATCAGAAATAAATAGCATACAAAGACAAATACATATGATGTACCTAACATATCATTACCATGTGTTGAAATATTATTCAAATTACAAATTAGGAATATTGATTTGTGTAAAACTGTGAAATGTGATGTTTACTTGTTTGATTAGTTCATAGTAATGTATTGATATGTTTAAGTACTATTTCTTTAAAGTGCTGACTGTAGCTTTACATATTGGTCAACATTGTCTTATTGCCAAATAATCTTACAACACAAACTGACTTTTTTGAAATTTATATTTTTTAAAGATAATCTTGACAAAAGATTTTATCTTGACAAAAGGTTGAAGCTTTACCTGTACCCATTTTCCTAGGTTAGAGAGGCAATTTTAAAACTATGGGTAGATTTAAAAAAGGAAACAGAGCTCAGAGGAAAAACGTATGTGCAATGGCTGGTGGAATGGAAGCTTTGGTCACAACAATGATGAGTGCTAACATTTCAAAGAGAAATACAGGGTATTCCTCAGAAATCTGTTCTGAACTCTCTCTGACTCTGTTTGGTCAAGATGATAAGAAAAACCGTCATTGGTTATGGGTCATATGGACCAGAAACCGAAGTGTAGTGAGGGATTTGATTAGAAAACAACAGATTAATGAAGCTCAGGTTATGAAGAAAAAAAAATCTGATTGTGAGACTAAGGAGCCAAAAAAAAACTGACGAAGAGAGACATGTTACAGAGGCATGTACTCAAGACAGTGGGACAGAAGACCTGCCTCTGAGCATGATTCATTATATCGAACCAGTATCAGATGATGACACAGAAGAGAATGAGGCAGATGACGAAAAACAGAAGATGTCATTGCAGAGTATAGTTCAAGTAAAGGAAGCAGTCACAGATGTAGAGGAAGTAGCAGACAAGAATGAGGCAGAAGATGAACAACAGAAGATGTCATTGCAGAGAGGAGCCCAACCTGAACATGGAAAGACAGGAAACAAAAAATAATGGAGAAGGTTGCCAGTGGTTTCAAAGAGGTTCACAATTACAGTGAACAGAAAGAAATGGCAGACAATAGTTCCACTGCATGGTTCAACGAAACTTGAGGCAACCATGGACCAACATATTGTACAAGAGTTTCCGAGAGAAAAATCCCTGTTGTACCCTTGCCTTCAAAAGCCATCATATCAAAACTCCTCACAGCCATAAATTTAATAGTCCCTATTTAAACATTAGCGCAGTTTGTACATTTCCTTCCTGCAGTGCAAAGTACTTCTTTAAAAGGAAAAGGGAGCCAGAAGGAGACACACTGGTTAAGATATCTGTGCTACAAAGAGGAAAAATGGCACACAAAACAAATAAAAGGAAATTCAGACCAGCAGCAAACACAAGAAGAGGGAAAATTGCAAGAGCTCTAAATAAAGGAGTGAGCCAACTCTTCTATAGTAAACTTAAAAAAACACCCGTTACAGAACTAATTTCAGGAAACATAACCCGAAGTCTGAATAAAAATGTTCTTAACGTGATTAGTTCAGAGGTTAGAAAAAGTAAAAGAATTCATGATGACGTTTTCATGGAGATGTACCTCACACAAAATATCATGAAGGAATGTGACTTCAGATATCACAAAATGCCTGGGTACATACAGCACTTTCAAGTTGACCCCTTTGGTGTACATATGTATACTGAAACAGGAATAAGCATTGTTGTGCAACACCTAAGAAAGAAGACTCCACTGACCTTATACTTAGATGCTACAGGTAATGTTGCATCCAAAGTTCCTGGTCAGACCAAAAGACTCCTTTACTACTCTCTCACTCTTCCTGGATGTGGTCAGAATGCACCTCCCCTCCCAGTCTGTGAAATGCTGACAAATGAACACTCTATACCACCAATCACATTCTGGCTAATGCAGTTCCTCCGAAAACTGTCACAGTACACAAAACTAAGAGTACAGCAGGTAGAAACAGACTACAGCTGGGCACTACTCCAAAGTGTTCTTCTGTCATTTAACAGGGAGAACATTGTCAGCTACTTGGACAGGGCTTTTGCTATTTGTTCAAAATTGAAGACATGGACGGATATTAGAACATTAACAGTGCTACACATATGCTCTGCACATGTGCTCAAAGCTGTCGCTCAGTCAATTGGGAGAAAAACAGCAGACAAAAGTTTGAAGGATTTTGCAACATTTGCATTTGCCAGGTTGCAAAACACTACCTCGATGACCACAGCACTCAAAATCTTTCGCTCACTGTGCACTGTATTAATTGGCAAACACAATACCAATACTGTCCTGATTAATCTGAAGGCCACGCAGGACTTAATTAAAGAATGCAGGATTCCCGACATGGAAGAGACAGAAAAATTAAAGGACAGCCCCTTAGCACAGGAAGAAGATTATGAAGAAAGAACAAATGCCCCCACAATTGTTGGCAGATCTCCCTTCACATATGAATTCAAGAAGGTCTTAATGAAGTTACAGGAAGAGCTTCAAAAAAAGGATGCAGGGACCAAACACAATGAAGAAAATCCATACTTCTGCCAAGGCATTGTTGATGTCCTTTTTGAGAACTACCTAGACATTTTTCCCCTTTGGAGTGGTCTGTTGTTGGGGAATTTGAAAAGGTATGCATCTGACAAAGAAGATGACAGCTTTGACCCAACTAAAACAAGGGACACAAACTTCCATGTAGAGAGATGGTTTGGAATTGTTATACACTCAATTCTGAAAAAGCAGAGGCGACTGAGGCCAGGGACCTTTGTCAGGAAAATGCATGGCTCTCTACAGGGGAGATACAGAGAACACATAATGTCTCATAACTTCTCTGAGCAGTTACTCCTTAAACCCATGCTACCAAAAGACATCAATCAATCTTAGGAGGGTTGGGCAAAGAGAGATGGAGCACAGCCCCACACTGCCAACACCAAATTTTACACTGCTCCACCCACTCACTGTTCCAGTTCCAAAGAGGGCAAAGTCAACTAAAACCACTGGCAAAGGTCTTCAGAAGAGCACAGATGTGAAGAACAGCAGCAATGATCTCACATGTAAAGTGTCCGAGCCTGCAACAGAGGTACTTTTTTGCTGATCACTAAAATAAAATGTATGCTCTAAACAGATTAAAATCAAGTAATTGTTACTTGTAGAGCCTGAAACCATTTAGCACTTTGCAGAGATATATAAACATTAAGGAAGCATTATGAAACATTAAAAATTAAGCCAGCTGTATTGACACCTAACTGCCATGTTCACCCCAGGGCACACGGTCCATCATCCAATAAATACTTCCAAAATCACATAAAATAACTATTTTAATAATGTGAGAAATATCCATGAATTCAAAATGAGGTGGGCTAGTTTAATGACAGCTTTCTGTACCAGGACAGTAGAATGTGCAGACAGAGTATTGCAAATTTCTAAATGGAATTAAATTGGAGTTTTCAAATACTGTGTGAAGTGATTACAGTTTTCTTGTTCATATCCTTGTAGGTTGATGTCCTTTGGACATGCAAACCAACTGAAGTTGTTGTGGCTGTTGTAAGGCATGCTGAACAGAGGCTGAATTTTACCCTGCGGCACAGGGAGTTTCAGAGTTTGAGGCCTGATGAACTCATCATAGGCGAGGCAAGTTTCTCATTAAAACTGTGGTTGTCCCAGATTGTTTATCTCAAATTAATCCATCTGTTGATGCATCAAACCTTAAAAAAGTTTTTGGGAAAATATTACATTTTTGGGTTGTTCTGCATAAAATAATATCCAAGTAGATTGTCATTCCAGAAGTTCTGGAGTGACTTCAGACAAACCAATCTCACCAAAGTGTTGCATATGTGATCCATTCTCAAACTTGTTGACAGCGATGTGATCAGACATTAACTATGGCCTCTAAGTTACCTGACATTTTTTTTTTATTAATGTTCTTTACAATTTATTCAAAAGGTGATAGAATTGAGGAAGGCTCCAATGTAACATTCTAAGAATTTTGCTGGCCGACTATACCACATGAATCACTAAACCATGGGTGTAATTTTACACGGCACAAGAGTAAGGATGCACCGAAATTTCGGCCGCTGAAAATTTTCGTCCGAAAATGGCACTTTCGGTTTTCGGCCGAAAGAGAAAAAAGGCCGAAAATATGAGCTGAAAATATATACCTCCTCGCCCCGCCCCTCTGTGCTCTGATTTCACTCTGGATCGATCTAGCCCTTATCACGGCGCTACCAAACAAAGGCCGATCATGTCAGCGGTGTGGAAATTCTTCAAAGTTTCTGATAAGGACATCACATTTGCGATCTGCAGTGTTTGTTCAGCAGAACTTTCAAGATATATATATACAGAGTACAGCAAGAGATTCTACAGGAAAGCGCGCCGATCCACAGCAGTGCCACAACTAGCGCAGCTACACCACAACTTGAGGCGTATCTAGCTGAACTACGCCAGAAGCTACAATCCCATTGACTACGGTCGCATAAACAAAGGCCACTTTCCTTTGCTTGCGCGGATTGCGCGCAGATGCGCACAGGTATTTATCTGCCCAAGCACCAGCACAGAGAGTGAGAGACTGTTCAGAGCAGCATCTCATGTTCTTGATGAGCTTTCTGACAGGAGAGACTGTCAGAAAGTTTAGCAACTTTTGTTCTTGAAGAGAAACCGGTCACTTGTACTTAAATAGAAAGCGGTCCAATTTGATGTGTATAGCAATTACATTACACTTGTTCTTCACTTGAGGATACATCAGTCGTTTACAGTTGAGGTTGGATTTAGTTCAATTACTGTTGTTTTGCACAATAATGTTCACTTAAAGTGTACATACGTTTACATAAACAGAACAGAGCACTGATCTATATATATATAATTATATATTATAGTTATATATAGATCAGTGGAATAGAGGCCCTCTGCCATTCTGTGTTCTGCCTTTTTGTTTTAATTAAAATTACTGTTGCATATTTAAACTTTTTGAAAGATGTTAGCTAAGTTCATTACTGTTGTTTTGCATATAATAGTTTTCTAAAACTTTACATTATTTGGATAATTGTTAATAAAATCTGTAAAATTAGATTTTTACAGAACTGAATGAAGAATAATATTTAATAATGTTTTAATATATTTTTTGTCCAATATTGGTGTGCTACTTTCAATAAAAGTGTGATTTATTTTATTGGTTTGTAGTTTTTCAATTCAGATTCATTAAATTCATGAAATTAATGAAAAAGTATAATATTAATACAATTATACACAAAAAAAATCTTTTTTTTTTTCTTAAATAGGTAAAAAAAAAAAAAAAAAAGAAACCGGTTTCGGTTTTCGGCCAAGTGCATCCTGGATTTTCGGTTTCGGCCCAGAATTTTAATTTCGGTGCATCCCTACACAAGAGAGCAGATGACCAGGCAAGGGTTAAAAAAGGTAGGAAGATCTGATCATTTTAGTACTGTATTCTGAAAGGGTGTCAGTAGGGTTTGAAATGTGTGTATAGACCATTTATAGTGTTATTATAATCCTTGATATGAAACTGGAATGTGTTGTTTTTAACCAATACATTTTGGTTTGTCCTGTAGAGGATAATACATTATGTATACTGTATACCGTAATTTCCGGACTATTGAGCGCACCTGAATATAAGCCGCACCCACTGATTTTTAAATAAAATATTATTTTGAACATAAATAAGCCGCACCTGTCTATAAGCCACAGGTGCCTAACGGTACATTGAAACAAATGAACTTTACTCAGGCTTTAACGAAACACGGCTTGTAACAAAAATAAATAGGCTTTAACGAAACACGGTGTGGCAGCGGGGGCGTGGTCAAGCGCCCGTCCGGAGAGAAAAGCGGTAAGGGCGCTTACACCTGAGCTAAATTATGTCTAACACCGGTGTCTAATTTCAGTAAGCATGGGGAGAGCGGCATAAAAAGGCAGCAGCCACAGAGCTGAGAGAGTGACACACGTCAGTCTAGTGTTGGCGCATAGAAGAATTGAGAAACTTTATAAAATTTATTGTAAACATTGCTGTGGCCATTAAAAGCCTTACCTGGAACGTCAAGTGCCCTGCTGAAAACTGTCACACTGGTGCCCGTGTGACAGTTTTCCCAAGAAGGACACGTGAAGCAGGGCACTTGAAATTAGACACCGGTGTTAGACATAATTTAGCGCAGGTGTAAGCGCCCTTACAGCTTTTCTCTCCTGGACGGGCGCTTGACCACGCCCCCGCTGCCACACACGGCTTGTAATAAAACATTTGCAGTAAACAGTAGCCTACCAAGAAAGTCATTGGTCACTATCTTCCTCGTCTTGTGCACTGAAACCACTGAAGTCATCTCCTTCGGTGTCGGAGTTGAATAGCCTCAGATTTAGTTGTCTTTTTGCACTGAGTCAATTCCTCACGCTGCTGTTTCCAACGTCTTATCATCGACTCATTAAGACCAAGCTCCCGTGCAGCAGCTCTATTTCCTTTTCCAACAGCCAGATCAATCGCCTTCAACTTGAAAGCAGCATCATATGCGTTTCTCCATGTCTTTGCCATGGTGAGGGTGACAAAATTACTACCGTAATCAGAATGATGGGAAGTTTGAGCGCGCTCGATTTAATCTAAACAGTAAACAAAAAAAGTTGTTTTGACCTTAACCCGTTCGGCAATTTCATTGGTCTAATGAAAGCTTCACACCGCCAAAAAACTGAGCACGTCACAGAATGTTTTTTTGTTTTTTTTTTATAAAATTTGAAAGCGGGAAAAATCCATATATTAGCCGCATCATTGTATAAGCCGCGAGGTTCAAAGCGTGGTAAAAACGTTGTGGCTTATAGTCCGGAAATTACGGTACATGCAATATCTCTTTTACTTCTGTATATTAAATAGAGTAGAGGGGAAAAAAAGAGTTGTTTTTACATTTTCATACATTGTATCAGGTCAAATTTGATGACTATGATGGAGCCATTGGATTTGTCAATATACAAAATGTACACTGGAAGCTTGTGGTGAGTATATATGTACTCATGTAATACTTTGTGCCTTTAAGCATTTTTGCACGTTTCATTGTTTGTGCATTTAAAGGTTATCAGCCTTACAATTACTATAAAGATTTATAACTACATATAATCAAGTAAATATAACTAAATATACATTCATATTTCAAAAACATTTTAATAAAAGTTAATGTTATTTTTTTTTATGTAATTAATCAACTCACAGACAGTGACATATACTGACATTTGTATCTCATTGAAGCCTATTTTGTACATGCTGATAATAACATATTATCAGTGCCTCAAGATGCCTCTTCGATGTCTTCATCTCTACCTTAGTGAAATAATTTTAAATGATTGCCCAAACAAAGCACTCAGACCATACAACAGTATCTCATTGATGGTCCGTACTGCTCATATAAAGCTTTGAGTCTTCTGTCATTCACTATGACCCCAAATTGTGAAACTCACTTCCAACTGATCTGAAAGCTTACAATTTTCTCAATACTTTTAATAGGAATGTTAAAATATACCTAAATAAATGGCTTTTTACTTTTGTATACTCATACTTTTAAGTCTCTTTGGTACAGTAAATGTACTTTCAATGCTGTGTATCGGTTTTTCAACTGTGGTTTTTAAGTTTTATTTAAAAAAAAATAAAAAATTATATTTATTATTGATGACATATTTAAAGATGGCATGGTGTCGTTTCAAACAGTATCTTCATGCCCTTTCAAACCACATTTTTGTGGTTGATCCTATGCAAGGGTCAAATGAAGTTGAGGACTCCAAAAAGGCTGGCTACAGATTTGGGTAATATAAAATAGATTATGGGAAATAAATAGGTTACACACATTTTGGGGAAATTCGAAAATCATGGTGTATGTGCAAATGTAAATCAAAAATTAATTTACTTTTGTCCTTTAGACAGTATTTCAAGATGCGCCGGAATAGATTTGGAAAGGAGGACTGGGTTAACATCAAGTGGCAGCCTGGCAAGATAGATCACACCTTTCAAAAAGATGGCACCAGTTGTGGGATCTTTGTGATGCAGGTGATTCTATGCAACATATTGCCTTTAGGATAAATAAAACAACATGTAGTTTTACTATGTAAGATCATACACAGTACATGTGTTCTTATGTCATCCGTACAGATGGCCAAGATGACAATGATGGAATTTCCAAACATACCACAAACGTTTCACATTGACTCATCAAAACAATCTTTTCTCATTCTTAGAAGAGACATGGCAGAAGAAATTCTAAAAGCATCAGGTATCATTCTAAATATTAAAATCATGTGTTGAACACTTATAATATACTTTATTCAGTTTCAAAGAATGATTTCTGTTCCTTGTGTGGAAATGAGAACCTGCCCAAAACTGTTGATGCTGTTTGGGTGAGACTTAATGTATAATTGTTTTAAACCATCAGTAGATAATATGAATAGTGCATTATCTATAAATAATCTGTAGCAAAATTCCAGGGATAACATTAAAGTAATCAAATGTTCTATAATTTTATGCATTACAGGATTCCTTAATTTAACATTTTCTTAATATGTTTAACGTATTTATCCCCATATAGATTCAGTGTGGAACTTGTGCAAGATGGTTTCACATACAATGCCTTGGAATGACAGCTGCACAAATACCAAACAAAGATATCCCTTGGTATTGTGTGTTGTGCAACACCCCTAACTAAAGAGGCCATAGGAGATTTTGGTTATCTCTTATAGAGTTTGTAAAATAATTGGTCCCTAAAAACAAAATCCAAGGATAATGCAAAGGCACTTTTTTCCAAACTAAGTGTTGTAGTATAACCAGCAGGAGACCACTGATGAGTGAACTGAATTTGGTGACACTACAATGTGTAACAGTGAAGTTATTGAATGTTTTTCCTAAAACAAAAATAAAAGAATTATGAAAAAGAACATTTCTCAGAACTAAGTGTTGTAGTGTAACCAGCAGGAGGCCACTGATGTGTGAACTGAATTTGGTGACACTACACTGTGTAACAGTGAATTTATTTAATATTTTCCCTAATTAAATTCCCCCAAAATATGAAAAATATAATAATAATTTTCAAAACTAAGTGTTGTTGTATAACCAGCAGGAGGCCACTGATGTGTGAACTGAATTTGGTGACACTACAATGTGTAACAGTGAAGTTATTGAATATCCCCCCAAATAAAATCCCAAAAATATGAAAAAGCAAATTTTTCCAAACTAAGTGTTGTAGTATAACCAGCAGGAGGCCACTGATCTATGAACTGAATTTGGTGATACTACAATGTGTAACAGTGAAGTTATTGAATATTTTTGTAGTATCGCTTTTCGGTTTTGCACTTTGCAGACGGTCCCTGCGGACTTGTGTCTCAGCCGGCTGCGCTTAGAGATCAATGTAATTTGTCCAGCTCCGACGGAGGCTTGTTTTGATGTAAACGATGTTGTAGCTCGTTGTCTACATTACTGCGGTTTGAAAGAGGTGTTGTTTGTGTTTTAAGAATGTTTCGCTTATGAGTTATTGATCCGGGAAGTTCGAATATGTGAATATGTCCAACTTTACCGAACTAGCAGAGATCAACTTGACAACTGCATAGCATGCCCTAAATATGTTACAAAGCAAATATAACACTTTAGCAACCACCAGAAAACAAGTTTGGCTTAGGCAGAGACCATTCACATCTACACAAAATATAAAATTAACTATTTATGGACATTTTCACGAGTGCTGGTAATTATTCATTCACATCATACCTTGTTCAAATTCAAAATGTAAACGCATTTGATTGACTTTTATAAACAGGTCTCCTTGGAAAGGCGGGAGATTGATCGCACAACTTCATTATTTCACAGCTTTCATAGCATTTAACCCTAAACATATCACATTAATTAGTAAAAAAAAACACTTATACGATCAGTTTCTTGTCTTCCCCAGAGGAGATGGACAACAGAACACGCAACATGGCGCGCGCTTCGCTTGTGAATTTGATTCAGATTCGTTATTCACAAAACTAATAATTCAGACCACTTTTTGAATCTATTTGTTTAGTTCAAAGTAATAAAACTTAAAAGATTCGACTCTTTTGATTCTTTTAACGAATCAGCATGCATTTCAAATCAAATCACTTTATTGTCACACGACCATATAGACAAGTGCAACAGTAGGTGAAAGTCTTGTGTGCAGTTCCGAGCAACATAGCCATCTGAGGGTTGTCCCCCCCTAAAATATAATTAAAATATGTGTATTGTAAATAATATAATGATATATTGTTAAAATAATTGTTTAAGAAATAAAATAATACAAATGCAAAATGGGGCAACAACAAAAAAAATTTGGTGTCCCCTTCAAAAATTGCTCTTGAGAATTGTTGTTTACTGTCCCCCCCAACATTTTTACACAACACAATTTCCATATCAAATGTACACATAATTACACAACACAATAATAATATACAATGTACAGTAAACAATACACACAATATAGAATGCACATACAATAAAAAAAAATAATAATATAATATATATACAGGTATCTGTATATATATATATATATATATATATATATATATATATATATATATATATATATATATGCTGTAGTTCTATTGTGGAGAATATAATTATGACAGTCCAGTGTGAGATAATAGATTAATAAAGTGCAGAGCTGATTATTGACCGTGAGAGATCAAGTGTTCAGAAGTCTGATTGTTTGGGGGAAGAAGCTGTCATGTAATTGGCTGGTGCGGGTCCTGATGCTGCGATACCGCCTGCCTGTTGGTAGCAGTGAGAGCAGCCCATGACTCGGGTGGCTGGAGTCTCTGATGATCCTCCGAGCTTTTTTCACACACCGCCTGTTATATATGTCCTGGAGGGAGGGAAGCTCACCTCCAATGATGTTTCTGGCAGTTCGCACCACCCTTTGCAGGTTTTTGCTATTGCCGTACCAGGAGGTGATGCAGCTAGTCAGGATGCTCTCTACAGTGCTGGTGTAGAACCGTATGAGGATGTGGTGGTTCATTCCAAACTTCCTCATCCGTCTCAGGAAGAAGAGGCGCTGGTGAGCCTTCTTCACAATGGCCTCAGTGTGGATAGACCATGTGAATTCCTCAGTGATGTGGACACTGTTGTGGCAAAAAAATTATTAACCATTATCACTGCGTAAGAGACACTCTGAATCAAACAGTCTTTTAAAATAATGTATTCTTGCAAGAAGGACCCAGTCATTACACAGGAGTTAATCTGTGCCATGAGTGAGACAAGAAGGGGAGGGCTGACTTGTTTTTTATACTATTTTATCCCAAGGTCTCTGAAAGAGGCAGATCCTCCCCCTCTGCATTCCTCAGACACAGAGGCATTCCCTTGCAATGACTATCACTGATCAATGAGTATCAAAATTTCTACAACAATTCCCCGCTTTTTATCATTCAGATTACTCAATCACAATAATAACAATAAGACAAATTTTAAGTCATATCATCACACTTACACTCTTCATCTCTGATTTTCGCTTAATTGAACACTCTTTTAAACATTTGTGAAATAACATTTGGAATAATAAAAAGCTTAGGCTGTTTTTTTGTGGGGATAGTCCCCTTAAGTATTAGCAAGCAAGTAAAGACTTTATCTGAAGCCAGGCTAAATAAGTAAACACAGTTACTGCACATTTGACATAGTCACCTCAGTATAAACAAGAAATAGTGTACAGATTAAGTAGGAAAAACACATCAATTTAACATTTTGGTTATGTCAGCAGGCTATAAAAATACAAAGAATAAAAGTAGAGTAAAATCCCTCATTTCAAACCCTCTCCTTGTACGTCATCTCGTAACACGGATGACCACTGCTTATAACCCTCTTTACATATCAAAACATTCTCAGAAAGGGAAGACATACCTCATTTTAACACATTTCACAGTAGCTCTCGCTACTCGTATCATCATATTTGTGTTCATCATCCTCTGGATATACTGTCATTTTCACCATTTGAACAGACACCCCTGCTTTAACCAGTCTCTGTACTGAGCTGGAAACACACGTTATAATGCATGATAAACATAACAATATCAACAGTCCTATCACCGCAATTGGTAACACAGTTTGAATCAGCCTTTACCCCCATCCTCCCCAGAGATTCATAAACCAAGTAACCCATGTACTCTCAACATGTTCTGGCTCCTGTACGGCTTTTCTCATGTGTTCAATTACATTCGTGATGTTGTCACTGTAATCTGGAATATTGAAACAACAAGACATTCCCAACATTTTGCAAACTCCCCCTTTCTCTGCAGTTAACATATCAAGAACCAACCTGTTTTGAATGACCGCATCTCTTAACTGTTTAATTTCATCATTTATCATTGTCTAAGCATTTTCTGTGCGATTAGCTATTGCTAATACTGTCCATGCTAGCCCATTTATCTTATTAATTGTTACCGTTGTACCCACCCCTAAGAACAATGACCACCCCAGGTGCCTGGTTTGGCAAATACACAGATGTACCCACATTCATCAAAGCTGGATAACAACACCCTGACTATTTCTTTGGCATCCGATGAAATGCCCTGTTGCCACACACCCACACTGCTGCAGGTGAAGTTTCATGTGGCTTGCTGAATGGGCATGTGAAGTTGACTTCTTTGTCGTTGATGACGGCTGTACAGTTGTCCGCTGTTCTGTCCTTCACATTGATTCTGACCCTGCAGTCAGACCATCCTGCTTTAAACCGTCTCGCATTGTTCTTGAATTCTTTTCAGTTCGTACCTTTTCATGATGATTACTGCTTGTGACCACACGATGGGGTTCACTCTGCACACAGGCCGTGTTATTCTCTGTGGTTGGCCTTGCTCTTCCACTGATAGTGGTACTTGGTGTTCAAACTTGATCTCGGGTTTATTGAAATTCACTCGGAACAATCTCTTCCTGTTGCTGATTCTCCTGCGATGTGGGCGGAACTTTCCTGCAATGGTTGGCATGAACCCACGTAGCTCTCTCTGCGACCTTCACTGGTGTGTGAGTCATTAGTAGCACTTGGAATGGTGCCAGCCACCTTTTCGCCTTCCAGCTCTTTCTCCTCAGGTCATGAATCACAACGAAATCGCCAGGCCTGATCTTATGCAGAAAGGTTTCAGCAACCTTCCCCTGAGCAGCTTTCACCTGAACACAAACATTGGACAACAGAGAAGACATTTCTTTGCAATAATTCAACATGTCACTCTCACACAGATCTGTTGATGGCAGCCATTGTTTCCCCTTCTATTCCCATGAATGGTGGTCTACCAAAGAGTATTTCAAATGGACTTAAATTTGTTTTGACTCTTTTTCTCATTCTGGTGTACATCAACACAACTGGGAGTGCTTTAACCCATGTGAGCCCAGTTTCCTCACAGCACTTAGCCAATTTGTTCTTGATTGTTTGATTCTCCCTCTCCACTGGCGGTGTGGTAACTGCAGTGTGTTTTCATGTCAATTCCCAAAAACTGACCCACCTGCTTTATTGCTTCATTGCAGGGGCGAAAATTTCATCAAAATGTTGGGGGGACAATAAACATAACAATTCTCAAGAGCAATTTTTGAAGGGGTTTTTTGTTGTTGCCCCGTTTGCATTTGTATTATTTTATTCCTTAAACAATTATTTTAAGAATATATCATTATATTATTCACAATACACATATTTTAATGATATTTTAGGGGGGGACCCCACGATTTCCGCCTATGCTTCATTGACAAAGTGTGTCCCATTGTCCGAGCTGATTTTCCTTGGAATTCCCCATCTCGGAACAATCTCGGTTAAAAGAGCTTTCGCTACTGCTGCTGAGTCTTCTTTCGAGGTTGGGAAAGCCTCAACCCATTTGGACCACATGTCAACCATCACCAGGCAGTATTTCTGTTTCCCACAAGGGGTTAACTCGATGAAATCCATCATCAGATACTCAAAAGGCCCCCCTGATGGTGGTTGAGATACTATAGGTGTTTTTATCCCTCTTGCCACGTTATGTTTAAATTAAGTAATAAGTTTACATGCTTCTGTTAAATCAACCAGCTCAGCTGCCTGAGCTGAATAATTTGATGGCAGTTTGCCAGATGTCACGACCTCAAATTCAGTGGTTATTGCGTAACCAACCTTATTCTTTCCTGTTTGTGGATCTTTGTAAGCCAACCCATCCACAAAGAGGATATTGTCACAATTGTCTAATGGCGTGTCTAATAGATCTGGACGCGGTGTGCACACTTGTTCAAGCGTGGACAGACAACAGTGGTGTCCCTCGCCATCCTCCTCTGTGGGAGAAGTGTGGCAGGATTCAAAGTTGTGCATCTTTTAACAGTTATGTTTGGCATGTCCAAAAAAATTGTGTGGTACCTCAGCCATCGGGCTGTAGATAAATGTGACGTTCTCTGTTCTTGCAAAATCATGGAGACTGTGTGTGGAACCATCAAAGTTAAATCAGAATACCCCACAAATTCCCTGGATGCCAGTACTGCCAGTTCAGCAGCCACCACAGCCCTCAAACAGTGTGGTAGACCTGCTGCTACTGCATCAAGTTTGGTTGAAAAATATGCCACAGTTCGCAGTCTGTCTCCATGAGTCTGCAAAAGAACAGAAGTCATAAACCCATTTTTCTCATCAATCATCTGAACAAACGGTTTGTTTACATCTGGCAGACCCAAAGTGGGAGCCAGAGCCATTTGCACTTTCATGTTAGCAAATGCCTCCTCGGCTTCGCTTGTCCAAACAAGCTTGTCACATGACCTCAGCCCTTTCCCTGTCATCAGGGCTCGCAAAGGCTGTTCAAGAATGGCATAATTAGGAATAAATGTACGACAATAAGCACACATTCCTAAAAATGACAATAATTGTTTTTTCGTAATTGGTTTTGGCACATCTTTTATGGCCTGTACACGTTTGTCACAGATGGATTTACTGTTTGGTCTGATAACATGTCCCAAAAACTTTATTTCCTGTTTCACAAACTGCAATTTTGAAAGACTGAGTTGTGTCCCTCCCCCTTTAGGTGCTTCATCACATGCACAGATCAACAAATCATCCACATACTGTACTTCAATCTCAAAATCACATTTTGATATAAATGCTCCTACACTTCTCCTGTGTTCCACTCCTGCCCACAGCTGCTCTTTGTCCTTGGCCAAAGATAAGTGCGGCACAGCTTCTTCTGCTATCAAATAGAACTGCATTTGTTTTTCTGTCAGGCAAGCTGAGAGCGCACACACATTTTCTATCCAGAAAATCGTATCAAATTTCATTTTCTGCTCCGTTAAACCACCTCATATTGTGGTTTTCGTTCAATTACGACATGTGACGTGCAATGCAATTGGTCAGGCGTTAAATGACATTGTTCGATCTTTTGCCAATTTCAAGATCATTTTTGCCCAATCATAATTTTTCACACGCCATTCATAGGCCCACTGCGGTTCAAATTTAGAACAACATATATGTGGTTCTTCCTCAATGCTAATTCCAAAGGAAGTAAGGGTCAAACTCAATTCACACATTAAATCTCTGGCCATTAGAGGTACCGGACAAGCTGGTGAACACAGAAACACATGTTTAAATGTTCTCCCCTTCTCCTACTCACACTCTAAGGGCACTGTGAATTTTTCAGAAAAAAATGGCCCTAGGCCAAAGTGCTCTTTATGCACTGAACCTGTCAATTTTGGGACACATGGCAAGTCACATGGTCGTATCGTAGAATGACCAGCCCCAGAATCTACCAAAAAATTTACTAATGTCCCCTCAACTAACATTTGATATCTCGGCATTTGTAAAAACCCTGAACTTTTGTACATTCTCAAACATTCATCCGAAACATTATCACATAAAACTTCATCAGTCACACTGAAAGATTTGCAAGCATTGTCTTCATTGCAGAGAGCAGTATGTAAATCAGTGTACGTGTGTGTGGTTAAAAAATTTTTCACTCCCCTTCTCTGTAGCCTGCTGCCGATCGCCCTGTGTCCGGACCCCTCCCTCACTGCTCTCTGCTCTGTCTCAGTCTGCCTTTTTCTTCTCCTGACAGTCTGAAGCCCAGTGTCCCCCTTATTTGCACAGCCTGCATTTCGTGCATTCTCTGAACTCATGGTCATCAGTCTCACACAAGCCGCAATTCCACTTCCGCTGGTTTCTGTAGCCTCTCTTCTTTTTGTCGGCCCACTTCTGCTGTGGTTTCGATGTACTGACATTAGACTGTAGTCGCACAACTGCCAATTGAAGATCTTTCTCACCCCTCTCCTTGACTTTGTCTTTCTTTGTCAGCAGCTGTTCCTCTGCGTGTACAGCGTGTGCCAGGGTGGAGGTCAGCCCCCGCTCTTCCATTCAATGTAACTTGCTTTCACTGCTTGTGCGATCTCAGGTCTCAGAAAAAAGTTCATTCAGGTCTCCTTCTCTCTCCGAGACGGGATAAGCTGCTTGTGGTGCTTGTCTTCTGGGCGGAGAGCCAGGTCGGGGTTCAGTTTCAGGGCTTTCAGCTCCGCCACGGGATAGTGATGATTATATGCCGGCGGCGCCTGCACAATTGTCGTTGCATGTGGGGAAACACAAACATACTTTTCATTAGTCGGTTCTGGTGGTGCTGACACACAAACAGATCTTTCACACATTTTATTTTAGTTTTTTCCTACACTTTTCAATCCTACATGCTAATTCTTTCTGCATTTGCTTTTGTTCTCTTCTATCTGCTTCCTTAAGCCAACAGCCCACTGTCTGTTCACATTATCAAATTTCACACATGTTGAACGAAGCCACAACAACCTTTGTGCCCCGCTGACCTGCTCCACTGATTCACACACCACTCTCAGTCCAGTCGTGCTCAGTGTTCCCTCCCCTGGGGAAATCATGGTATTTGATCAGTTTCTCTATGTCCTGCATACATTTTCTCCTATAGTTTTTTTCTCATTTGACAGAAAACCGTTTTTGGTAAGCTTGCTTTGGGATTTCCCCATACTGGCTGTTTCTGTTCCTCTCTGGATTTACCGTTCGACGCACCTCTAATAATCTGTCGGACGTCTCCAACAGATCTGATTTCTTAACCAAAGATTAGCTAAGGGTGCACTCCCTAGTGCTTTGGTAATTACGGTTTGCTCAAAATCTTTCTCTGGAGTACGCTCAGTATTTCAGCTAACCTAATTAAACAATTTTTGCGAGAACTCAGTCTCTGTTAGAAAACCTCTTGACCTGTTCGTAGGTCTCAGTCTCTGCTCGAGAACCTCTTGTAGTCGCACCACAGAAAACAGTCTCAGCCACTATGGTTCACTCACTTTTATACCAAAAGAAAATAATTTAGTTGTCCCTTACCAGAGATATTTGGGTTGCCACGGGTTCGTTTTCATTTGATTCCAGTTGAGTTTCTCCTGGCCCTGATGCGGTCGGCCCCTCTCTCTTAAGCTTACGAGGTAGAGCTGGAACTTCTCAGTCCAGGTGGCCAAACACCGTCCGCACTCAGGTCCAGAAGGCACTTCCAAGGAATCCCACTATTCTGACACCAAATTGTTGTGGCAAAAAAATTATTAACCAACCATTATCACTGCGTAAGAGACACTCTGAATCAAACAGTCTTTTAAAATAATTTATTCTGGCAAGAAGGACCCAGTCATTACACAGGAGTTAATCTGTGCCATGAGTGAGACAAGAAGGGGAGGGCTGACTTGTTTTTTATACTATTTTATCCCAAGGTCTCTGACAGAAGCAGATCCTCCCCCTCTGCATTCCTCAGACACAAGGGCATTCCCTTGCAATGACTATCACTGATCAATGAGTATCAACATTTCTACAACAACACAGAGGAACTTGAAGATGCTGACTCTCTCCACTGGTGCTCCATTAATGATGATGGGGCTGTGTTCTCTGTCTTTCCTCCTGAAGTCCACTACAAGCTCCTTGGTCTTACTGACGTTGAGGGAGAGGTTGTGCTCCTGACACCAGAGTGTGCACCTCCTCTCTTTAGGCTGTTTCATCATTGTCAGTGATCAGACCTACCACCATCATATCGTCAGCAAACTTGATGGCATTGGAGCTATGTGTTGCCACACAGTCATGTGTGTATAGGGAATACAGGAGTGGTCTGAGAACACAGCCCTGCGGGGCTCTGGTGTTGAGGGTCAGTGATGAGGATATGTTGCTGCCCATTCAATCCACCTGACGTCTGCCTGACAGGAAGTCCAGAATCCAGCTGCACAGCGAGCCAATTAAGCCCAGAGCCCGGAGTTTCACATCAAGCTTGGAGGGCACTATGGAGTTGAATGCTGAGCTGTAGTCTACAAGCAGCATTCTCACATATGTGTTCCTTTTTTCTAGATGGGAGAGAGCAGTGTGTATTGTAGATGCAATGACATCATCAGTGGAGCGGTAGGCAAACTGCAATGGGTCCAAAGAGGTGGGAAGCACAGAGCAGATGTTATCTCTGATTAGCCTCTCAAAGCATTTGCTGATGATGGGGGTCAGAGCAACAGGACACCAGTCATTTAAACAAGTGATTTTTGATTGCTTTTGTACAGGCACAATGGTGGACGTTTTGAAGCATGTGGGGACTACAGACAGGGAGAGGGACAGGTTGAAAATGTCCATAAAAACACCAGCCAGTTGGTTAGCGCACGCTCTGATGACGCGGCCCAGCAGTGATATTGACCGCTGTGAATTCCCTCGGTAGCCAGAATGGTCGACACAGAAGCATGAGAAATTCCAGATCAGGAGAGCAAAAAGACCATGATTTGTTGATCATAAAACATACACCACCACCTCTGCTTTTACCTAAGAGGTCTTTCGCTGTGTCCGCTCGGTGCACAGAGTCTGGAATCTCTGCAGACATCCAGGTTTCCGTAAGGCAGATATCTCTGCAGACATCCAGGTTTCCGTAAGGTAGATAACGCATCAATCCCTCGTCTCTCGTTGGAAAGAGATCTCAGCTCGCAGAGCTTGCCGTCAAGAGAATGAACATTTGCCAGTATACTGGGTAGCAGGGGTTGATTAGCTCTGATGCATCTCTTACTCTGATGAGAACGCCAGCTTTTTTTTCTCTTTTCCTTCTGCGTTTCCACGGCCGGACAGCCCAGACAAAGGGCTCCGCTTGGGGGTTTGTAAACAGCGGGTTGACTGTTTTCATCCAGTTTTCAGTGTGTAATTGCCGAACCAATGTCCAAAAGCGTTTGTCTGTCGTATACAATAAGGCAGACAACATCCAAGACACAAAAACTAAAAACGGTAAACAAAACAAACAATAAACTGCAGTGTTGTGTCGGAGCTCGCAATGCAGCAGCCATACTTGGTGCCATCTTGAGTACTCAAGTTGCTATATACACATACAGTTGCTATTTTTTGTTGTATTCAGTCACAAAAGTAACGGTCTGGAGAAATTTATCGGAGTAAAAGAATCAATTTTCTCTTCAAAATGTAGTAAAGTGAAGGTAAAAGTTCAAAGAAATGTTTATACTCCATAAAGTAGAAAAATGTAAAAACTGTACTTAAGTAATGTAACGAAGTACTTGTACTTTGTTACTATACACCTCTGCAATGATCTGACATTTTGGTTGAACAATTCACAGGACTTGTCAAATCCTCAAATGTTTCATCACACAAGACAAATGCCAGGAAAACAAATAAAAGTAAATCTTAGCCCAGCCCTAGTCTTAAACCCAACATTTCTTTGGAAGTTCCTATTGTCAGACACCCATGAAATGGGATGATTCATATCAGGCATGTACTTTGAAGAATTACAAATATATGACATCACACATAAAGAAAAGATGTGGGCCCGGCTAGCTCAGTCGGTAGAGCATGATATTCTTAATCTCGAAAATGTTTGAGCCCCACGTTTGGCTTGAATATTAGCTATCGTCACAGGTATGTGCGAGCAGTGCAGATTTATTCTCCCAGCCATGCAAACACTCTCTGACTAGAGAGAATGGTAATATTTCTGGAGCCTTGAGCCAATGGTGATCTCCGATTTCATCTTTGGCAGGAGTGCTGAACCAATGGCGATCGCCAACTTCATCTTTGGGTGGTCATTGACAGTACAGAGGCATTACTCGTTGTATTCTCGTATAACCGTTTTAAAATTACCCGCGCTATTATGCTGTTCAGTGAATTTCAACGGTGAACAAATGCATTTGTGGATTCCATCCTCCTAAGGTATACATTTCAGACATGCAGGTAATTATCTGCTTCACATTATGTCAATGTGCTGTGAGATGTATAGTGGTTGGAATTTTTATTTCTATTTATAAAGCTTCAAACTAGACTATGTCAAATTAGATGCATACTCAGATTATGAATCACAGATTTTATTTATGATCTCATAATACATGTAAATACAGCATGAAACAAATCTGATTGAAATGGACATATTATTTTTTAATTGCCTTTAAAACCCAAAGAGACAAGTTATTACTGATATTTTATTTATTGAGATTTATATTTATACAGGTTCTCCCTAACGCTTCTGCCCTCAGACTTTCGCTGGTGTACAGAGATGGATTAAATATATATAAATGGCCATGAATGTTACATTTTGCAATGTCTTTTCTTACTTTAGATGTGCACAAATATTTTCATGGACTTGGTATGGATCAAATCCAATGATAGACATTTTTAATTCGTATCACTTTTTGGATATTTTTGTATTCACTACCATCACTTTCTCTGCTGATGGTCATAAAGATGGCAGATGCACAGAAAAAGTCACGTGACTGAAACTGATATAAACAAAGCATGTTTTTCTCACTCTTGATTATTCATTTACCAGGCCACGAATTCTTCAAACGCCTCCAGTCCTGCCCCTGTCCCGGTCTGTAGCTCGGTCCAGGCCTCTGCCTCTGCCCTGACCATTAGATGGCCTGCAATTAATGTATCAATGGTAACATTATTTTAATTTGAGTAGGTTACCTACCCCTGCAGTCCTTTAGTGGTTGGCAGGGTGATTATTTGTGTATTGGTCTGTATTCCTTTAGTATCAGCAGAGATGTTAATTCACCACAGTTTGTGGAGCGAGAGTGCGCATGGGGGATTTCTATCTTAAAATAGGTTCATGAATATTTATATCTTCAACTTTCCAACATATGTATGATTTTACATAAATGCCAATCTGTTCTGTAATCCCCCACTATTAGTTCACAAAGCCACGGTTTGGAGGGTCACTTAGTACTGCTGCCAAACCCAACCTAAATGTACCAAGGTGGGTTCGGGTAATTTAAAAAGACCTTAACAAGTTTGATTATTATCATCATCATTATGTTTGTTAATAATGCACAATATGTGTCCTTACAGCCTGGTAGTCACAATCCTTCTCCTTAAGCCAGTCCCGCTCTTATGGCCTCTGTGAGTGCCCGACTCTCTGTTGTGGCATCTGTTAGTACCTGTGTGTGTAATATAAATGTAAACTTGAGAGAAATAAAATTGCAATGGTTATATTACATCTCTAATCTTTCATTGCTTTAGAATCAGGAGCATGTTGCCTCTTCTGTGCCTGGCCCTAATCTTACACATGCACCCAGCCCTGCTCCTGCACATGAACATGCACCCAGCCCTGCTCCTGCACATGCACCCAGCCCTGCTCTTGCACATGCACCCACCCCTGTTACTTCACCTGAGCCAGATACATTTTGGCTGCCCACTGAAATGAGGAAGACAATCCCCTCATGGCATCAGAGGTGGATTTCTGCTGTGCTCTTTCATGAGGCCAGACTTCAGCCAGAATTGAAGCTCTGGTATGAGCCACCAGTCCCTTGCCTAATCTACTACCAGGCTTCATCACCAGACCGCTTTTTCAACCACAGGCTTCTGGTATGGATGCCCTACCACTTGTGGAAGTTTAGTGTTCAGTCCTGCATGTGGGAAGCAGCTCACTGGCTATGGCATCCACAAGAGGGCACGGAAGGTTCTGGACATCGACAGATACTGCCTTATGGTAACAGAGACTCTCAGGTGTACTGTTTGTCGCCTGAATTACCTGTCTACCAGCCAGACTGTCCTAATGATAGTTATAACACCTGTCATTAATATGGCATTGTTAATCATCTCATTTCACAAGTGTATATGCAGAAATGTGTAATATAAATAAATTCATAATATAATGAAAGTGTTTTTATTTAGCATGGAATAATAACTGAAGCAAATCTCCTCTTGTACACAAAGGTATGCGTTTGACATTTGTGTCATATGCATGCTGAGAGAGAGGATGCAGGGCAACAGCCCCACCAGGCTAGTAAAGCAGCTGAGGGAGAACCATGGGGAGGAGTGGCTTGATCGTTTGGCGCACTATATGGAGGAATGTGCGGCTTTTATCAACCACCCTGGCCTCTTACCTGTTGTGTGCCAGAAGCCTCCAGAGCCCATCGACGTCCCAAGCAGCAAGTGGCTTTATGGTAGGGACATTATCAGCCGTATAGACCACATAAAGGCCAGCGTTACCTCCACATTTGGGACCATTTTAAAAATGTTTTTTTGGTCTTTCTTTTTTAAAGCAATATTTGCAAAGGCTCACTGGCATTGTTTTAATTTATGTATTTGCATTAATATTGAACTTTTTTAATAGTTCAAATGATTGTGTTCATTAGCAAATGTGTTTTTTTTTTCTGTAGTATTGAAATTGGTTTCGAGAATCATGAAAGTTTACTGATATTGGTACCAACTACCCAAATTTTGGTATTGTTACTATACTAGTACATTGTACAGCACAAGGTTTTTTTACAAAAATGGGTTTCCTGCTAATGAAAGGGCCATTTGATAACTAATCTGTGCTTTGTTTTTATTTTAGGAGAGCTAATTGGAGTGGACTATCTACTTAGTCAGACAGGGCAACCACTTCAGGCAATGGATGCTGACTCTGTTAACACAGACCAGATGCCGGAGGAAGTAAATGTAGAAGAGCGGGATGAGGGATTTGAGTAAGAATTTAATGAGGACCCTACACTGAGTTTTCTGCTCGAAGTTGAAGCTGACTGGACCCCACCCACAGTTCAGCCAGCTACTGCCTCCTCCCAGCCAGCTGCACACTCCACCCAGCCAGCTGCGCACATCTCCCAGCCAGCTGCTGCCTCCTCCCAGCCAGCTGCACACTCCTCCCAGCCAACTGATCACTTCTCCCAGCCAGCTGATGGCTCCACCCAGCAGTTGCACGCTACAACCAGCCAGCTGCACACTTCTCCCAGCCAGCTGCACACTTCTCCCAGCCAGCTGCACACTCCAGCCAGCTGCACACTTCACCCAGCTATCTTGTGCCTCCTCTCTGCATCCACAGTCCAGTATGAACCATGTTCCCCCACTGAGGAGCAGGAGATTTTGGTATATAAATATAACAGTAGGAACATGCCATTTTCATGAAGTAGAAATTAATTTGGAATATGATTAAATGATTGTTAATGCTATCATTAAGATGCAATTCGATTGATCTGTTTTTCTTTACAATTTGAAATGATACTATTTCAGGCTGTGAATGAGCTAAATTTTCCTGGGATGGACCGGGTGGACAGCCTGGCTTAGCATTTGGTGGAGCTGAGGACAAAGACAGGGCTAACGCTTAGCAGACAGCAGGTCAGCAAAAAGTTGAAATGCACTAACATGGGAAAAATGCTTGTTAAATCTGATCAGTTTCCTTTTAACTCATCTATGCTTCTATCCTTTATTCTTCTTCAGGTTGAAGAAATTGTGAGCCTGTGGCATAACCTGCTTCAGTATGACAAGCAGTGGGTGGTGTTTGCTGCCAGACACCAGGAGAGGCTGACCACTGCGAGGTTCAGGTCTCCAAAAAAGAAGGCTTTTTTTTACCCCTGGAGTGGACAGCCTGAAGCGATGTGTGTTGGGGTCCACAGCTTCGCCTGCCCAATGGCCAGACAGCTGTCATCTTGTGGAGGCCATTTTCATCAGGCTCTGTTGCATCCACAAGTGTCTTAGAAAGAAGGGGAAGAGCTTGCTGATGAGGTGGTCTCTTATATTGCAGGATTATAGCTAATCCTAGCTAACGGTGCCATCATGCAGAGCACCACTCTGCAGCTGGTTGAGGTCAATCAAACCACTCTGGTCCAGTGGCAAAATGACAGACTTAAGAAACAAGAACAGACTCTTCTGCTGCAGGGGATTTATCTGCCTGACACTCTTAGTGTTGCTGCTGAGCCTCTCCCGCCTGCCTGTGTCCGTGCTGTTGCTCCACCACAGGTCCAGGGAGAACAGCATGTCTACAACCTGCCACAGAGCACTGCAGGGCAAGCTAGGCTGAAAAGGCGTGCCCCGTGCAATTCAGCTAATGCTGCCAGACCCAAGCTAACCACCCTGAGGCCACTAATTCCTCGGCCTGTTGGCTACCTGGAACCAGCCCTTGTCCTTCCCAGCCCACCGGTCACCCTAGCCTCCCACACTACCCCCACCTTCACTGTAACTCCCACTTTTATTTTTCAAAGCTACAGTGCTGCAGCAAAGCCTAATATAAACGTACCCAGGAAGACACAGGAGTTTCAGGTACTTAAAAAACAAATTGTTTATTGTTTGATTTTATTTATTACTATAACATGCTCTTTCTGTCTTACATACCTCATCTGACTCCTCAACTACATTGTATGACAGTGTCAACACTTCTTCCACACCCTCTGTGATAGCCAGCATGTCCTCTATGTTTGTGACAGCCAGCACCTCATCCGTCTCTGTGACAACTAGACCTTTTCCTTTCACCACGATGAGAGCCAGCCCTTCTCCCTCTGCCACTAGCCAGTTGTTCTTCTGAACTTCTGAGAGCCAGCACTTCCCCTTCAACATCTGTAAATACCCTCTTCTTTGATATAGACAGCATTTATAAGGGTGGCGGTTGCATAGTGAATGCCGTAAATGCAAAACTTGACAGAAACAAACTTTCATCACATATGCTCCATCTGAAATATTTTATTTATTTATTATTTTTCTTTAGTGTGATCCTGTCGTGGCAGCTCCTGCTGCTTCTGCTTCTTCCACTCATGCTTCTGGTTCTGCTTCAGCACTGCCAAATGAAATGAGGAATATGATCCTCTCACAAGATCAGAGTTGGATTGCATCTACACTCTTTCACATTGGCAGACTTAGGCCAGACTTGAAGCTCTGGAATGAGCCTCCAGTCCCCTCCATTATCTACCACCAGGCTCCATCTCCGGACTGTTTCTTTACACACACGCTCCTAGTGTGGATGCCCTATCACCAATGGAAGGTGAGGCTGTTCTGCCCTATCTGTGGGAACCAGTTAAATGGCTACAACATCCACAAAAGAGCTCATAAGGTCCTGGACATTGACAGGAATTACCTCATGGTGACAGAGAAACGCAGGTGTACGGTGTGTCGCCTGAATTACTTGTTTACCAGCAGACTGTCCTGGACACATTGACTTGCCCCGCCAGAGACAGTTCCGCCTGATCTTGACATACAACTGAAACAATCTGCACACATAACACATAATATTATTAAGTTAATAATAATTACTAATAATGATCAGTTAATAATAACAACAGGTTATTGTTTAGGGTGCATGTAAAATGCATACACAAAAGGTGTTTTATCCAGACACAGTAAACATAAATAATTAAGTAAATCTCCTCCTGTACTCAAAGGTATATTTAACTTGAAACAGTGACCTAAAAATTTTATGTTTATGATGCAACGCACCCGAGACGCTACACAAGCATGTCTGATGCAGGTGTAAATTGACGTGTCCTTAAACAAGCCCTCATAATAAATCTCCAACTGATTGACAAATTCACTTGTGTAATGGATTGCTGTGAACTGTATGCCAATGATTGGCTTATGATCAATAATATGATAGTAAACAATACACTGTATTCTAAAGCCGCTTTTTGAATGGTCTTATCAATGATTAACTCTTCTGCTACAAGAATGTAATGCATTTTAATTATCTGAATATTTTTTATTATATATATATATTAGGGCTGTCGATTTAACGCGTTAATTCAGTGTTCGATAATTTTGTCATCCAATGTATTTAATTTATTTGTTGATCTGCAATCCCCTTCTCGATACGGCTCAGCTGAGGGAAGAAAGAAATGACACAGACTCAATGGTATCAAATCCCTTCTTCTTCGTTTATTGTTTCAGCATTCTGTTATATGGTCCAGAAAACCACATTCCACTGGACCCTCACCAATGAAATAGTTCTTAACCTTATATGGGGGTGACATACATTCGAGGTACGTGGGAAACGTGAGAACAGAGACAAAAACACATTCCTTAGAACATCTTTAGAACAGGAAACAGTTGTAGCTACCCCCAACAAAAGAAGTTTAAAAGAGGCCTTCATTATTCCACATTACATCACCAGAGAAGTTGATGAGAAGCATTAATTATTCCACAATGCCCACTTTGATCCTGAAAGTATTAGGTACACGCATATAATGGAGCATGGCGACATTATGCCTGTTTATCATCACATTCATCTTTTGCATTAGTAATTGTAGCAAACATGGGCCAAATAATAACAGAAGTATAATGCATACACCAATTGATATAATGGAAGAAATCCAGGATGCGAACCACCCAAACATATTGAAAAAGTTTCCCCATATTCCCTGATGACCGGCGTTATCTGCTAACTCTTTATTCAACCTATCCATTTCCTTCAATACTTTCGTGAATTCTCCATCATCATCAGTGTGACCCAGGATGTATGTACAGCATTTGTCACCAAACATTTTACATACTCCTCCATCTTTAGCCAAGAGGTAATCCAAAGCTATACGATTCTGTTTAGTCATTTCACTTGCTGCATGTAATTGTTCTTTCACCAAATCGAAGGCCCGTTTAGTTTTATTAAAGAAACGCTGCTGATTATAATAGAGGTAATTGATCCATTCAGTGTTTTTATTTGGGGTTATCCATAAAAAGATGGATTCAAAACCACTAGCAATTTAATTTCGGGGTTTGTACTGGTTTGGAATACCTCTAGGCTGTCCAACACTGTCTAAATATACTTCAGGGTCACTTGAGGCATCACCTTCTAGGTACCTTCGTATCCGGGTGTTCACCCGTACCTTCATAACAGAAACATCTTCCTGTAACATTACCATAAAACACAAACCATCAAATGGTGTAGGAGGTGCGACAAGAAGTTTTGAATCATTACCAGAACATACCCACCACATATCTGCAACCCCCCTCATGTTGTGAAATATTTGTGTGGGGTAAACCGATGCTTTGATGTGAATATGTTTCTACAGCCTCGATCCACCTCACCTGAGAACAGTATTTGATCCGAAACCATTTTTTATGTAATGAAGTTCTGTTTCCCATATCTGAGAATTTATAACATTCAGTCTTATTAAACTTGATCCAGGAAACTAGCTTGGGTGGACTGGCACCTGGCACTGGCCAGTTTGTACATCGGGATTTGTCCAGCATAGTTTCGTTAACACGTCCACTGGCCCTGTAAAGTAAACAGTAAAAAGGACACATTGACTCCTTCTGGAGCACGGCTATGGCATTAGGGTCAGTGCAAGTTCGAGTTGTTTTGTTAGTCCCGGCTATTGGCAGATTGATTGTATAGTTCAAATATGGAGGCCTTTTCTTAACCAGCTCCTCCTGATGAGTTAAACATGTTGATGTATTCATTGGTACAGGGATGACATAAGAAATTGATGCTGGCGATCTAGAGCACACTATACATTGTTTACCACCAGCAGTGTAGTTCATCCATAACCACCATACATTGTTTCTGGGAATTGGAATTACACTTGTGACTCCCTGCTGTTGTGTTAACACTGAACGGGTAAAGGCAAGCATAACCGCCTGATATATGCAGAGCGTCAGTAGGAATGTTTTCATGTTGACTATTCCGGGTCCCCTCCTCAGGTCCTCCTAATTCAAAGACTCCCGGTTGGGCACTGGCGCTGCGTGTTCAGCTCCTCCAGTGCTTTCACCGTTCACCTCGAATCAGTAAGGCCCTCCTCTGGACCAAGCTTCACATGGCTTGCGTGGATCCACTGCGGTTGAAGGTCAGTCAGCACCCTTGTTCTTGTCACTGCCAATACAGTAGTTGGGCCCAAATACTTTGGTTCTCCTAACTTCGTTGGTTTCAGACACTTCACAAGAACCTACTGATTTGGAACAAATGGATGAGTAGGGCTTTCTGCAGGCAGAGGGAGAGAGAGAGAGAGAGAGACATCACCATTTATGCCATTTACATTTACGCATTTTGGCAGACGCTTTTATCCAAAGCGACTTACAGTGCACTTATTACAGGGACAATTCCCCCCGGAGCAACCTGGAGTTAAGTGCCTTGCTCAAGGGCCCAACAGTGGCATCTTGGTGGTGCTGGGGCTTGAACCCCTGACCTTCTGGTCAGTAACCCTGAGCCTCAACCACTGAGCCACCACTGCATTTAATGTCTTAATGAGGGAATCCACATATTCTGCAATCACCACCTCCGTGTCACCTGTGGAGAGAAAGCCAGCGCGGCCTTTGACCCAAGGGGTCGGGAAAGGCCTACCCATTAGTATTTCAAATGGAGAGAATTTAACAACAGAAGATGGTGACATTCTGAGTTCAGTCAACACAGCCGGTAGAACATCAACCCATGTTCTTCCGGTTTCGGTGCAGGCTTTGTTCAATCGTTCTTTTAATGTGCGATTCCTTCGTTCAACGACGCCCGCCGACTGTGGGTGGTAGGGTATGCTGAAATGCCAATTTATGTTCAATTCCTTTGCGAGTAGTTGCGTAACTTTGGACGTGAACGGAGTGCCATTGTCACTCTCAATAACGGTTGGAATGCCTAATCTCGATATTATTTCTTTTGCCAGAATTTTTACCACTGTTTTAGCATTTTCCCTCACACACGGGAACGCTTCTGTCCACTTAAAAAACGGTCCACGATTACGAGTAATAATTTGTTATTCTTACATGGCAGCATATGTGTAAAATCTGTTTGCAGGTGTTTGAACGTTTGAACGGAATGTGCCCCCGCAACTTTTATTACGGCCAATTTGGCACGCAACTGTGCTGCTCTCAATAATTCTGAAACCAGGTTATGATGTGATATAGGTTTGCCTTCAGCTGTCTTGAAATCTCTTTCCTCCCACATCCGAGCAAAATCATGTATCACCCCATAAGCATACTTCGAGTCTGTGTATATATTGATTGATTTACCTTTAGCCAATTGGCATGCTCTGATCAACGCAAACAACTCAGCAGCTTGTGCAGATTTATATGGGAGCGAATAAGCTTCAATAATTCGATTCGGAAGTTCTGTTACAGCATAACCACACCAGTATACTGAATCATTTGGCTTGGAACAGGACCCATCAATGTACCAATGGTCCCCCTCCTCCAGGGCAGATGATGAAACATCCGGCCTGTAGGAAGTACATGTTTTAGGCGATCAAAGCAATCATGTGTGTCGTTGGAAAACTCACCTTGAGTCAGCAATTTGTGTAACGATAATGTCGGGCCGTGTACAGTGGAAGTTGGTTTAATGGTCAGATTAGCAGTAGCCAATAAAATAGCTTCATACCCCGATCGACGTTGTGCTGTCATGTGTTGTGTTGTAATGTTGTGCATGATAGTTCCTACCTGGTGGGAGGTGTGGACAACTAATGGATGTGAGAGTACAATGCGTTCTGCATGTTGTACCATCAATGCTGCAGCAGCCACTGCTCGCAAACATGCAGGGAGGCCTCTGGCGACTGCATCTAAAGTTCTTGACAAGTACGCCACTGGTCTATATGTTCCGCCATGGGACTGAGCGAGGATCGCTGCTGCTGTGCCTGTTGCCTCGTGCACGTACAGATGAAAGGGTTCATCATAGTTCGGTAAGCCTAGCGCAGGTGGAGAGCTGAGGCTGTTTCGTAGATGTTTGAAAGCCATGTCCATTTCAGCAGTCCATTCTATAGGTTCTTCAGCATTTGAGAGTGTTGCTTCTCTCAGTATTTTGTCATATAATGAGCAATTTGGCACCCATGCTCGACAATAGTTCACTAAGCCCAAGAAACTTTGCATTTGAGTTTTTGTTTTAGGACATTTGAAGGTAGTAATTGTTTTCACCCTGTCTGTGGAGAGTCGTATTGTTCCTTTTTGTAGTTCATGACACAGATAGTTAACTTTTGGTTCCACCCATTGAAGCTTTTCTTTTGATGCTTTGAAGCCAGCCTTCGCTAAGACATTGCACACAATAGTTGAAGCGACTGTGCATGACTCGATGTCCGGGCTGGAAACCAGGATGTCCTCAGCATATTTTAGAAGACAGGTTCGTGGTGGCAGTTTGGTACCTTTGAGAGTAGCGTGCACTACAGCAGAGAACACAGCAGGCGAGTCTCGAAATCCTTGAGGCATTCGCGTCCAAGTATACTGTTGGCCTCCATAGGTGAATGCGAACAGGGGCTGCGTAACTGGTGCAACTGGCACACTGAAGAAGGCAGAACATAAATCAATAACAGTAAAATGAGTGTGGTTTGCTGGAATTGAGTTAATAGTGTGTACATCTGGTACCACAGGTGACAACGGAATAATTAAATCATAAATTTTCCTTAAATCTTGTGTTAAACGCCATGTACCATTAGCTTTCTTTACTGGATTAATTGGTGTGTTGTATGGTGAGTGAGTAGGTTTTAAAATACCTTGTGACAGGCATTGCTGTATTATTGGGCCAATGCCTTGTTCTTTCTCTTTGGAAAGTGGATACTGTTTGCAGTATACTGGTAGGTTTGAGGAGAGTTTGGCAACATATGGTCTTACGTCAATAAGGCCCGCCTCATCTTTGTGGGCGGCCCATAGCGCTGGGTCGACGTCGAGCATTTCCTGTTTCGCAGCAGAAGTGCGGACAGACGTTGAGCTGCAAACATCTCCACAATGTCCTGTATACACAGACTGAAAATATACTGAGGGAAACAATAATTGTAGTGAGTTAGAATCAAAAGTAATTTTTGCCCCAATTTTATGCATCAGATCACGACCCAGTAGGCAGAACGGAGAGTCAGGCAAAATCACAAAATCGTGCATTTTAAACAAGTTTGGGTTATCAGGAGATGTTACGGGTAATTTTGGTGTCATCTGACACTTAATGGGAACACCATTAATTCCCACAGAGTTTAGAGTGCGTCCCGTAATAGAGCCCTCATAGCAATGTGCTGTTAATGAACTTTTAGATGCGCCAGTATTGACCAGAAATGTATACGGTTTGTGGTCAATATTTAACGATATAAAAGGCAGTGCTGAGTTATCGAAACGCAGCGTTGATGCTAATGCATATGCGGAGGGCTCAGTGCTCTGTGGGCTTCCCTAGCGGGGTGTCCATTCTGTGGGGTATCGCGGTGTGGAGCGGTTATGTGGGCCAATTTCTCGTGACTGTTCAGAGCGCGGTGGTACAGAGCGCGCTGAATGTTGTCTTTCATTTCGTTTACATCAATATGGTTGTCCCAGATCTTTCATCATTTTACGACAATCTTGCTTTAGATGTCCCTGTCTGCCGCAGTAATAGCATGTGCGAGAATACATCTGGGGCGTATATTGCAACATTGCGGATGCCGTTTTCGAGAAAGAACGCTGACAGTCCTCAAAAGCCCCAGCAGTGGACAGCTCACGAAGACGTCATCCGAATTCTGAAATTGTCATTGCAGTCAAACCAGCAGTTGTGATACAAATTAATCGAGCAGTTTCAGGGTCAATGTTATTCAAGGACGTGTTTATAAATAGAATCGCTTGATCATCATCAGTTGAAAGGGATGATTCATCTGTCCACGAAGATTTAAACCGGGCAAAGAATGCCACTGGACCTTCGTCTCTTTTTTGTTTCGTGTTAGCCGCATGTGTAATATCTTGTCTGGATGCGGCCATGCCCTGCAGGAATTTGAGGAGGTCTCCAAAAAATATTGGCAAGGCGTCATTGTCTCCCCATGCCCAGTCTATGGTTGTTCCTTTAAAGTCTCTTCCTGACCTGGTTTTCCCTTCCTCCTCTCATGGCTGATCGAATTTAGAATCCAGCAAAGGCACTTTATCAACTAATGCTGTTTCAGTTACGTCTGGAGGTAATGTTTTGGACAATAGGAATCTATAATCGTGCCCGGTCAGTTGACTGTACATTGTAAGTTTCTTTAAAATATTCACGTATTGCAAGGGAGACCTAACTGGGTCGGGTAATTCCTTGCATATCGCCAGCGCCTCTGACATTGTTAGTTGAATGATCTTATATCCATCTGGGCATTGGATAAAAGGAAATGCAGCTGTTGTATCTTCACCCGTATCTTTCTTTGAATCTGAATCGCATACGTTTGCGGCTGCAGCGAATGAGTTACCCTTTACTTGTGTTAAATCGGGATACAACAGTGCGCATGGTGTCGCTGGGAGGTTAGGGGTTAAAGCTTTGTTCACGACAATATCATATTTAGGTGGTTGTTCCGACACAGAGACCGCTGCGTACATTTGATTAGTCTCTTTTCGTTCAGGACCTTTGTCCCAGAATGGTTTCATTTTCTTCCATACCTCGTATGACTCTTTCATGTATTTATAATCCCACTGAGGGTCCCCCCACCCTTTTTTAACCATAGATTTTGATTCGCTCATGAATCGATCAATAAATGAGCCATCTCTAGGATATGGATCTAATTGTGTTTTTCCTTCTGACCATCCGGCCAGATTACTAATATAAGGTTCAGTATTGAAACCCTGATTATTGCGAAACATCCACTGTTTTGGAGTTTCGTTCGATAACGGGCGACTTATTTCCTGTCCCATAATGTCACCCTTTTAATAATAATAATAATAATAATACAATTCCCGATCGACACGGTTCCTGCAGATCAATAATGCAGATCAAATTCTCTCCGTCTTTTCCTTAGGACAATTACCGTCCTCTTCCTATTCATACCAGAATAAGGATATCCTTAAAACTACTGCTGCGGTCGTGGGGTTTTTCCTATTTATAATAAGGCAATATCATCCCTGAGAAGGGGCCCCCGAGCAGAGTTATTAACGGAGTTAATATCGAGCCAAATTAAACTAAGTTTTATTCAATTTTATTCAATCTCTCATCAGACAGGAATACCTGATACTTAAATCAGTCTTACCTGTCTGGAGAAATCCCGACGAGCCCCCAAACTGTTCGATAATTTTGTCATCCAATGTATTTAATTTATTTGTTGATCTGCAATCCCCGTCTCGATACGGCTCAGCTGAGGGAAGAAAGAAATGACACAGACTCAATGGTATCAAATCCCTTCTTCTTCGTTTTTTGTTTCAGCATTCTGTTATATGGTCCAGAAAACCACATTCCACTGGACCCTCACCAATGAAATAGTTCTTTACCTTATATGGGGGTGACATACATTCGCGGTACGTGGGAAACGTGAGAACAGAGACAAAAACACATTCCTTAGAACATCTTTAGAACAGGAAACAGTTGTAGCTACCCCCAACAAAAGAAGTTTAAAAGAGGCCTTCATTATTCCACATTACATCACCAGAGAAGTTGTTGAGAAGCATTTAATTATTCCACATTCAGTGCAATTAATTTTACAAAAATAACGCGTTAAAAAAATGTACGTAATTAAACACATAGTAGTTCTCGTAGTACTTCAAGTACTGCATATTACACTGAAGTAAATGAACACAAGGAATGATGTTCAATCATATTTAAATGTAACAATAGAAAAAGAGAGTTCAAATCCCCAAAACAAAACAAATGCTACATTTACACCTCAGCTGAAGATTTTATGCTCAAATCGGATTTTTTTTGTAAGGTTGTACAGTTCATATGACATATCAGATACTGGTCTGTACAGCTGATGCTCCTGAACTGACCCGCATGCGTATAACACTCACTGAGCATGCATATATAACTGTTAAATTAACACCCCTAGGTGTCTCCATGAGTACTAACACTAAAGTTGTGTTGAATTGGCCAAACAGTTAATGAGATAAAGTATAAAACTCTCTGAGTGATGACACATGCTCTTAACAAGCAGAGTCTACTGAAGGAAAGAGGAACAACAAGAACAGGAAAACAAGAGAACAAATCAGCGGATACCACAAAAATGTAATACATTTTAATGAGATGTAAATCAAATGCAAGTACAGAACTCAACATTGCCAGAACTTAATGTCATCTCAAATGATTATATACTCTGAAGACAGTAACTGCTCAACTTGACACAACAGGACCCATTACCATATTCAGTCTAAATTTAAAAATTATTTGTCCCAAATCATATTAGAATGCCAAATTATATTTTCTGTTAAGGCTTAGTAAGAGATATTTGAACTTAACCAACTATTTTTTTTATCCATCACTATACATTATTGTTGTTTTCTTGGACAGTATATTGTTGTACAATTATACAAAGTTCAAGTGTCTAGCCAAAGTAAACACTAATCACCATAATGGTGACTTCAAATGAACAAAATGACATCAGCAACACTAAATAGAGACAATCACTCTTAAACATAACTTTTTGTACTCATATGAAAATCAAAATAACCCCAAATTTCTTAAACATCCTCACACAACATATTAAGATATTGATTTCCAATAACCTATTTTATTTGCAGTTGATGTCTATCTAAGGCTGTGTGACAGCAAGACAGATTCAACTGTTGGGGTGTCTGCTGTTCCTCTTTTCTTTTATAGACTCTGCTTGTTAACAGCAGGTGTCATCACTAATGATCAATCATCACTCAGAGAGTGTACTTGCTTTATTGAATTATCTGCTGTGGATTCAACACTGCTTTAGTGTTAGTTTTTAACATTTGTAAAGTTGACTCATGGAGACACTAAGGAGTTTTCACTTAACTGGGGATTTTGCTGTGTATAATATGTATATGAATAATTAATTAAATTCCATTAAACAATGTAATTGGTTGTTTTCCTAAACAGATAGGACAGCTCATGCCTATAAATTAGGGCTGTCAATCAACACCAGCATCAGACATGCTTGTGTAGCGTCTCGGGTGTGTTGCATCATAAACATAAAATGTTTAGGTCACTGTGTGAAGTTAAATATAGTTTAATACTCAATCATTAAACACATCTTGAGATCCCTTAGTTCGCATTTGTGCTCCTTCAAGTGTTTTGAACGCAAGAACATAAGGTATGTCTGTGTTGTGTGTTGTTTTCTTCACTGTATAAACTGTGCGTTGCTCATACAGCTGAAGTTTCACTTACTGCCCTCTGGAGTAAACAGGTGGTATTACAAGCTTGCATTTCTCAGGAATCTTCCTTATTATGGTGCGATTAATTGCGTACATTTTTTAAATCGACAGCCCTACTATAAATATAATAATAGGAATGTCCCGATACCATTTGTTTGAGAACGAGTACCGATACTTGGTACTCGCTGATTCCGAGTCTAATACTTTTTTTTTTCTGAACTCCATATCATCTGTTTATTTCAATTTTATCATCAAAATGGTGTTTAAATAAATGAATTAATTAAAACATGAATCAAATTAAAATATAAACATTTTCAACATAATATTGTATTATTTTTTATCAAATGAAGTTCTTATATGCAGAACCTCACAGCACAATCCAGAATACAGCACTGGAGTTATATTTTGTCAAATAAAAAAGAAATTGCTTAAATATTATACAATTACTTTTGATTTATTATTAGTAGTAGCAGTTGTAGTATTACAGTGAATACATAATACATAACTTTACTGTAGTGATATATTTCTTTCATCCTTTTTTTCATTCAATTTAGCTTTTGAAGTGTTTCTATGTTATGACAGTAGCATTCAGTCCGTAAAAGCCGGTCGCTACATGACTCAACATGATAATTGTTGAGTCAACAATTAATAAATTGTTACAATTGATAAACAATTGATAAACCGCAAAAGGCTGCTGTTTATTAAATATGTACTCTGTATGTGCCTCGCACTTCAAAGTGAATTTGCGCTCCGTTCGCTGACACGCATGTAAACTATATACTGATGAGCCAAAACATTATGACCACTCACAGTTGAAACGAATATCATTGATAATTTCCTAACAAGGCCACATGTCAAGGTCTGGGTAGATTAGATGTAAGTGAACCATCAGTTCTCGTAGTCAACGTGTTGATTGCAGGAGAAATGGGCAGATGTAAAGACCTGAGCGACTTTGACAAGGGCCAAACTGTTATGGCCAGATGACTGGGTCAGAGCATCTCTGAAACAGCAAGGCTTGTGGGATGGTCACGGTCAGCAGTGGTGAATACCTACCGACAGTGGTCCGAGAAGGGACAAAGCGGCGACAATTTGTTGGGCGTCCAAGGAACATTGATGCGTGAGGGTAACAAAGGCTATCCCGTCTGGTCCGAACCGACAGAAGGTCTGCTGTTGCACAAGTCACAGAAAATTTGAATGATGGTTACGAGAGGAATGTGTCACAAAACAAAGTGCATTGCATCCTGATGCGTATGGGGCTGCGTAACTCCAGACCGGTCAGAGCACTCATGATTGTGCGTGGTTTACCTTTGGAAGAAATGGCACCAGGATGGACTGTGGGAAGACGACACGCCGGTGGAGGGAGTGTGATGCTCTGGGAAAGGTTCTGCTGGGAAACCCTGAGTCCAGCTATTCACGTGGACATCAATTTGACACGCACCAACTACCTAAACATCGTTGCAGACCAGGTACACCCCTTCATGGCAATTGTATTCCCTGATGGCAGTGGCCTCTTTCAGCAGGATAATGCGCCCCGCCACACTGCTCACAGTGTTTGGGAATGGTTTGAGGAACACGATGAAGAGTTCAAGGTGGTTCCCTGACCTCCAAATTCCCCAGATCTCAATCCGATTGAACATCTGGACTAACAAGTTAGATCCACGGCGGCTCCACCTTGCAATGTATAGGACTGGAAGGATCTGCTGCTAATGTCTTGGTGACAGATACCACAGGACACCTTCAGGGGTCTTGTAGAGTCCATGCCTCGGTGGGTTGTTTTGGTGGCACGTGGAGGACCAACAGCACATTAGACAGGTGGTAATAATATTTTGGCTCATCATCTCATTAAATCGCAGCTTTTGTGGTTAAATAATCTCACTAGGACATGTAAGCCCGTTTATCGGTCCAATGACGGTCTCCAATAATACGGGTGAAGGTCTCTGCGCGTTACTGTCTTTCCTTGTACGCAACACAACAAGATTAAATGAAATACATTTTCTCTTATGTATATTATCTCGTTATTTCATCTGACTCCATAAATGAAAAAGGTTTTTAATGATATCTGAGCATCATTAAAAGTGAGCGAATGTTTGATTATTCTTTTAACTCCTTTAATTATATTTTACCCGTTTAGATTAAGAAACTATGTCGCTTTGAGGTCCTCGCGTGTTTTCTCTACACCGCGGGTCTCACGATCACAAGCGGCCAGTATTGGATCATCAAACAGAGGTAATTGCTATATACCTGAGATCGGTCACATTCACGTATACACAATCAAAGATACTTCAGTATAGCCCCATGGAATTGCACACACTTGAATGTAACTTAATGTTTTCTTCAGTAGAGGTCACGGCCACTATTACAGAGGTAAGTTGACCAACATAACTTCTCTTATAATAGCTTTGGATTGGCCATGCATGGTTTCCCACGTACACTTATCTGGAGAAACATTAAATTAAAACAGAGGTTAGACACCCGAATTTAGATTGGTCAAGCAGCGTTTGCTCTTCTAAACGGAAATTCCTTTTTGTCTTTGCAAACCAAGTACACTTGAATCGATGCCAATTATTAGTCGTCACTAATCTGACGCAGACTTGCAGTAACATACGAATCGTTCAATCTGTTTGGGAAAAGTAATTTCAGAGTCAGTCAGAATAAATCAAATGTTTACAATTTATTGACCAGGTAAATAGAACAATAATTCAAAATCCAATTCATCGAGTGAAATCATCAATCAAGTATAATAACAACAATTCAGAAATTGAGGAATATATAGACACATTTACCTGGCAACAAGAACTACACACAGCGAACTACTGACTCCCCGAACCTTTCGTCCCTTCTCCTTATAAACCCAGATAATTCAATAAACTTACCAAATGGTGGTGTCTGTCATTATAATTAGATTTTGGTCCCCTGTTGAGGGGTTCACAACTGTGGGATCAGATTTTGCAATTGAATGGGTTCTTGCTTCCTGTAGATTTACATACAGGGGGTAGTTTGTATGGGGGATCTGGGAAAGGGCACACCTTTAAGGGGCACACCACATTTCACATATTTTATAACTTCTTTTCACATTTCATTATGGCTGGGAGAATGAGACCAGCTTACCAGGTGCACTGAGACACTTTAAATGATACCAAAAATGTGTGTAAAAACAGTAAATATACCTAACATTTCATAGGTTTTTAATGAGCTTTAAGTGAGGAGGAGGAGTGAGATGAAGAGTCTTTAGAAGGGAGGTGTTAGCTGCGCAGTCTGTTGAATCTCGGATGTTGCTATTACATATGCGAGAAAGGGTTCAGGTGTTAATTCTCATGAGAGCCTTTTGTTTTCTCGAGGAGTAGCCCAGACTCACTGGCACCCGCCTTACAGACATAACATGATTTTATATGTGTGGTGAATGTTAACGTAATGATGTAATATTAAGGCTCATTCCAGCTGAGAGACACAACAGACAGATTGATCTGGTAAGTGGTAAGCACTCAAGGTGCTTACCACATACCAGAGTTTCCACATTTGATTCATACTGTTTAAAATGGTGGAGGACATGGCGGTTTCTATAGGGAATGACTCTTGCACACCGGCTACCATGAAATAGAGAGGAATACCCCCGCTTAGACGGCTGTTTTATCACTGAGAAAGCTGACCTTCAGAAAGCTGACAGCATCTCTGCTTGGGTGTGGCAACAGGTGATCGCACATGCTCCGTCTCTCTCTCTATCTCTCTCTCTCTCTCTCTCTCTCTCTCACACACACACACACACACACACACACACACACACACACACATTTTGGGTTTCTTGTTTTATGGGGACTTTACATAGACATAATGGTTTTTATACTGTACAAACTATATATTCTATCCCCTAACCCTACCCCTAAACCTAACCCTCACAGAAAACTTGCTGCATTTTAACATTGAAAAAAAAACATAATTTAGTATGATTTATAAGCTGTTTTCCTCATGGGGACTGACAAAATGTCCCCACAATGTCAAAAGGTTTGGGTTTTATTATCCTTATGGGGACATTTGGTCCCCACAAAGTGATAAATACATGCTCACACACACACACACACACACACACACACACACACACACACAACACACACACACGCATCCATCCTTGTTTATCCAATAACTTGTTCAAAACAGCACAAGCTGTGATACTATTTCTGAAGTGACAATTTTTAATTACTAACAGATGTTTGGACGCATCATTTGGATTGAACCAGCAACGGCAGATTCTGATCCGCCGTGTAACTCCATGGACAAATGCGTTTTTATGACCGTACTCAGATTTCCACATTTTTTTTTTATTTACCCGTGCTGATGCAGGGCCATATTGCACTCTTTCTCATGTGATATTGCTTAAATATATATATATATATATACACAAAACTAATTAATACATAAATACACTCATTTAAAACTATATGTCCCTCTCCACTGCCCCTCCCTGAGAACCCTCCAAAAATACCAAGTAACTGCCCTACTTTTTTTCAAACAACTCCCGGTTGCCTAGTCTTCTATGCGACACCTCCTCAAATCGTACTTCTCTGTCTGCTTGTATGAATGTAACACATCATAAGAAAGTGTTTCACCGCTGTTCAAATGCACTTTGGATCGTATCAATTATATGTATAAATGTGAAATCTGAAAGGACTAAATATTAAATGAAACAAATGACAATAAAATGAAAAGTAATCTCTTCGGTAATCAATATACATTTTGATTGTAACTGTATTCTAAATACCAATTATTTAAATTGTAACTGTAGTGGAATACAGTTCCACTATTTATATTTTGTATTTTAAATATGTAATCCCATTACATGTATTTCATTACTCCCCAACCCTGCTTGTCTGCCAATCATAACACCAGCTATGACCCAAATTTGCTTATCCCCTATATTAATGACCACCCCATCGCGTAAAATACTGTGGCAAAATTTAATTTGAGTGCCAAATACATCACACATAAAACTGAACCCTCATCCAAAATTCTTGGATCTTAACACACCACCAAAATAAATAGGTTGCGTCCCCATCTTCTGACTGGTATCACCAGCAGGTGGGTGTGTCTTTAAGATCAAGCCTGTACAATCTAGAGGTCCAATAGAATCTATGTAAAATCTTAAATTGCACCCTCGCACCCTTGCATCTCTAGATGTAGACTTGATGTTTTTTAGAATCCTAGCCCACACTCCCTTTTAATACCAAGTTAAAATCTTTCTCCCATAATCTCTTGAGAGACGTTTTAGCTCCGTCCCCTAGACTCTGAATTAGCCAGGAGTAATAGGCCTACACTGATCCCTCATGACCTTTTCCAAAAGCAGTAATCACCACTCCCAGAGTATCTGCCGCTTTAGGGGGGTGTATGCTTCTCCCCAAAATAGCACAAAGCAGGTGGCATGACTGTAAATACCTAATCAATTGAGACCTGGGAATTCCAAAATGTTGAACCATATTTTCAAAGGATCTCAACACTCCACTCTCATATAGGTCACCGAGTGGATTAACCTCCCTCACAATCCACTCTGTCCAACAGAAAAGGGACTTTACAAATATATAACTTTGGGTTCAGCCATATGCTCGAAGCAACATTTAAATAAATTAAACATAGCCTGGGTAGCTCAGCAAGTAAAGACGCTGACCACCACAACTCACAAATTCGATTCCAGGGCGTGTTGAGTGACTCCAGCCAGGCTTCCTAAGCAATCAATTGGCCCGGTTGCTAGGGTGGGTAGAGTCACATTGGGTTAACCTCCTCATGGTCTCTATAATGTGCTTCTCATTCTCTGTGGGGTACGTGGTGAGTTGGATGTGAATGTCGCGGAGAATAGCGTGAGCCTCCGCACCCGCTTGGTCTCCGTGGTAACGCGCTCAACAAGCCATGTGATAAAATGCACGGATTGACTGTCTCAGATGTGGAGGCAACTGAGATTAGTCCACCGCCATCCAGATTGAGGCGAGTTACTATGTCATCACGAGGACTAAGAGTGCATTGGAAATTGGGCAAGCCAAATTGGGGAGAAAAGGGGAGAAAAAATGGTTATCAGGATTGGGTGATTGATAAGTATAAAAAACGTAATCATCATTAATTATTTTTTACGTGATGCTTATGTAACCTTATGGTAGTCTTGAATAATTATTTTATTTAGTGGAAGCAAACACAAATATAGCTGCAATTAATGGTTCAAACCTTTTAAGAACTTTCAAAGTATACAAAAAAGGAATGTATTTGTATATGTACTTTGTAAGTTGCTGAAGTTGCTGAAACAGGATCATTGTTATGGTGGTAATATTTTTTTTTTTTTTACTGTTATAAAGCCACAATGAACCCAATCTCCAAAAAAGTTTTAGGAATTATAGGCTTTTGGATACACTTGGTCAAACCTACATGATAAATGCAACCCCTAAATACCTAAATAAATAGCTAAAGTTCAACTTTTCTTTGATAATTATTGACCTAGGGAGTCCTAGATGTAGTTCACAATAGCAGATAACATTGAATAATATACAATAATTTACACACCATTTATACAGCCATTTTGCTGAAATATGATTGGCTGCTGGTGGCCATGTTTTTTTATTTGTCTGAGTCATATTGTAGAATATGTAAGCATTTGGCCCTACAAGAAGCATACCAATTTTCAACTTCGTTGATAATACAGTTGCAGAGTTATGAGCATTTTTTAGTTGTAGCACCCCCTATAGGCTAATGTTTTCGCAATTTTGTTCACAGACTCAAAATGTGTTGTTGTACATGTGTATCAAGTTTCGTAACATTTGGCCTTTTTGTTTGGCAGATATTAGTCAATATGCACAAAATGGCTGACGCCTGACAAATTAGTTATATAAAATAATTTTGAGATTATTCAACTCGGTTGCGGAGTTATTGGTAAAAATTTAAATGTCCTTGTTATAGCGCCACCTTGTGGCTGAGTTTAATAAAACTTGGTACACAGCCTCATTCTAACACTGTCTACAAATATCTCAAGTTTCGTAATGGTCGGCCATTCAGATTTGATGTTATTAGCTGATGGATATTGATTGGCTGCTGGCAGCCATGTTTTTTATTTGTCCGACAGATATTGTAGTATATGTTAGCCTTTGGCCCCTACAAGATGCATACCAATTTTCAACTTCATTGATCATAAGGTTGCTGTAATGAAGCCACAGGCAAGTTGGGATCCATCTGCGGTATTTATTGAAACACAGCACTCAAGTCGTACAGGCAGGGTAAATGGCAGGCAAACAGAGAATGTAGTAGGCAGGCAGAAGAATAACAAGAGCAGGCAGAGGTCAGGGCAGGCAGCAAACAATCAAAGAACTTGGGCAGGCAAGGGGTAAATAAGGCAGGCAGCAAACTAACAGAGTCTAAACAACAGGCTGGATCGGTACACAGAGAGACTGGAATATAAACTGGGAATACACTTGCTTAGTAGAGTCGCCGGAGCAAACAAGACTTCGCAATGAATGAAAGAGTGAATGGATATAAATAGAGCGTGGGAAACAGGGAACAGCTGTGGTGTAATCAGACCTAGGTATCGCGGGCTTATGGGAAATGTAGTCTAAGCGGTCAAAACTCCGGTGAATCGGATCTCCGATGACTGGAGGGAGGCGTTCTCAGGGTTCATAACAGAGCCCCCTGTGAGCGGCTCCGGGCCGAGGATGCGACCTGCGTCGAGGTCTCCCCGAGGTCGAGGGGCGGTCTTTCGGGTAGATCTGGTGGAACTCCGTAATGAGGTTGGGGTCCAGGATGTCATTGGTGTTGACCCAGGATCTTTCTTCCGGGCCGTACCCCTCCCAATCCACCAGGTACTGGATCTGACCTCGGTGACACCGGGAGTCGAGCAGGGTGCGCACCAGGAAGGCTTCCTCACCGCCCACAATCATGGGGAGGGGCCCGGGAGGCGCCCCCTCCTCAGTCCTCGGAGCATCAGCCGGTTTGAGCAGGGAGACATGAAAAGTAGGGGAAATACGGTAATTAGTAGGGAGTTGCAAACGGAAAGAAACTGGATTGATCTGTCTAAGAATTTTGAAGGGGCCCACATACCTAGGACTGAGTTTTTTGCATGGTAGACGCATGCGGATGTCCCGAGTTGAGAGCCAAACCCACTGGCCAGGAATGAAACTGGGGCTGGGACGACGGTGCCGGTTGGCTTGTTCCCTGGAGTGATCAACTGCCCGTTGAAGGTGGACGTGGGCCTGGTCCCACACTGCCTCACTGCGTTGCAGCCAGTCGTTGACTGGCGGGGACTTGGAGGGTTCACCGGACCATGGGAAGAGAGGGGTTGATAACCCAGGATGCACTGGAATGGGGTCAGGTTGGTCGAGGGTTTGAGGAGGGAGTTCTGGGCATACTCGGCCCACGGAAGGTAGCGACTCCAATCCGCCTGATTGTGGTGGCAGTATGTTCGGAGGAATCTTGTTATTTCTTGGTTCAGGCGTTCCGTCTGACCATTGGACTGTGGATGATACCCAGAAGTGAGGCTGGCGTTGATGTTCAGGCGTTGGAAGAAAGCTCTCCATACCGGGGCGTGAATTGTGGGCCCCGGTCGGAGACGATGTCCTCAGGAAGGCCGTAGTACCGAAAGACATATTGGAACAAGTGTTCGGCGGTTTCCAGGGCAGAGGGCAGTTTGGGCAGCAGGATGAGACGGCAGGCCTTGGAGAAACGGTCAATTACTGTAAGAATGGTGGTATGGTGTTGAGAGTTGGGAAGGTCTGTGATAAAGTCCACAGCGATGTGCGACCAAGGACGTCGGGGTATGGGAAGTGGTTGAAGCAGGCCGGCTGGCAGTTGCTTGGGGGTTTTGGCGACATTACAGGCTTGGCACTTGTTGACGAAATCCGCCACGTCGTCCGACAGTGTCTCCCACCAGAAGCGGTTCCTTAGCAGACGGGTGGTGGCTGTGATGCCCGGATGACCGGAGTGCGGTGCATCATGTACCCAGCGCATGGTCCTGTCCCGCAGACTGGGAGGTACAAAGGTCCGGTCGGGTGGACATTCTGGTGGTGATGGCGTTGAGGCATGGGCCTGGGTGATGTCTGCCATGAGGTCCCACTGGATGGGAGCCAGAAACAACTCGGACGGAACTATAGGTTCGGAGCTGCAACGTGGAGGTGTGGCTTCGTGTTGTCGAGATAGGGAATCGGCCTTGACATTCTTGGACCCAGGAAGGTAGGAAATGGTGAAATCAAAGCGAGTAAAGAATAGAGCCCATCTGGCTTGTCTGGAGTTGAGTCTCTTGGCAGAGCGAAGGTACTCAAGATTGCGATGATCCGTGAAAACTTGGAATGGATGTCTGGACCCCTCCAACCAGTGTCGCCACTCCTCCAGCGCGGCTTTCATAGCCAGGAGTTCACGGTTGCCGACGTCATAATTCCGCTCGGCTGAAGAGAGTTTGCGTGAGTAGAAGGCGCAGGGAAACAGCTTAGGGGGGTTACCTTGACGTTGGGAGAGGATCGCTCCAATGCCTGTGTTCGAGCGTCCACCTCCACGACAAGCGGTATATCAGGGTCTGGGTGGTGCAGAATGGGTGCCGAGGTGAAGCGCTCCTTTAGTTGAGCCGAAGGCCGGAGGGAGTCGGGGGTCCAGTGGAGCTTGTGTTGACCCTCCTTGATCAAGTTAGTGAGAGGTGAGGTGACAGTGCTGAAGTTTCTGATGAATCTACGGTAGAAGTTAGAAAATCCCAGAAAGCGTTGGAGTTCTTTCACCGTGGTAGGTTGGGGCCAGTTCAGTACGGCTTGGACCTTGTTGTCGATCCATGGCCACTCCCTCGGGGCTAATGATGTATCCCAGGAAGGCTACCGATCTTAGGTGAAACTCACATTTCTCGGCCTTGGCATATAACTGGTGCTGGATCAGTCGCTTCAGAACCGCTCTCACCTGGGAGATGTGCTCCTCGAGGGAATCGGAGTAAATCAAGATGTCGTCGATGTAAGCGATCAGGCACCTATTAAGCATGTCCCTGAAGACATCGTTGACGTAGGACTGGAAAACTGAAGGGCTATTGGACAGGCCGAGCGGCATGACCCGGTATTCATAGTGGCCGCTGGTGGTAGAGAAGGCAGTCTTCCACTCGTCCCCTCCCGGATCGCGGATCAGATTATAGGCACTTCGGAGATCCAGTTTAGTGTAGAACTTGGCTGACCGTGAGTTGCTCCAGAGCAGAGGGAACCAGGGGCAATGGGTATCGGAACTTTACTGTGATGTCGTTAAGACCACAGTAGTCGATGCAGGGGCGTAATGAGCCGTCCTTTTTACCCACGAAGAAGAAGCCGGCTGCGGCTGGAGAGGTGGAGTGTCTGATGAAACCCTTGGCTAGCTCCTCCTCTATGTAGGATTTCATGGCGAGAGATTCAGGTTCTGACAGGGGGTAGATTCTGCCACGGGGCGGTGAGGCTCCGGGAAGGAGCTCGATAGCGCAGTCGCTGGAACGATGTGGTGGGAGTTGCGATGCTTTGGCCTTGCTGAAGGCCTCACTGACATCGGCGTATGCCGGGGGAATGTCAGGAATGGTGTCGGAGTCTTTTGTGACGTGGGCGGCCCCCACGGAGACAGGACGAATGGAACGTAGGCATTTCTTAAAGCAAGTGGGGCCCCACTGAGTAAGTTGATTGTTCCGCCAGGAAATTTGTGGGTCCTGCAGTCGGAGCCAGGGAAAGCCAAGGAGAACTGGATTGCGAGGAGATTGGATGACGTAGAAGCGAAGGGTTTCTGTGTGCAGTGCCCCCACCTGCAGGAGGAGGTCACAGGTGGTGTAACGCACTTTACCGGATCCCAGGGGACGACCATCTAGCGCCGCCACTGTCAAAGGAGGATTACACGCCATCAGGGGAATTTGATACTGTTTACAGAACGATTCATCGATAAAACTCCCCGCCGCCCCAGAATCAATCAAGGCTTGGGTGTCAAAGATGGTTGACCGGAAGGTTATTTTAATGGGTACCTCTAGACTGGTCCCAGGCAAGGTAGAGGAAACGAGCAGACTCACCCCTGGGTGTGAAGCTTGTGATGGGCGCGTCGGGCAGCTGACGCGTTGATGTCCAGCCTGACCGCAGTAGAGGCAGAGGCGGTTGGCGTAACAGCGCTCCCGTTCCTCGGGTGAGATGTGCGACCGGTCGACCTGCATAGGTTCGGAAGTGTTGGGGGGTTTGGGCACTATAGCAGAGAGAGGGGTCGACCAACGAGCTGGACGTCTGGAACGAATGAGGTTGTCTATGCGGATTGCCAAGGTGATGAACTGTTCAAGAGAAATACCTTCGTCACGGCAAGCTAGCTCGGACTGGAGATCTGCATCGAGGCCCTGCCGGAAGAGAAGTTTGTGGGTGGATTCGAGCCAGCCCGTTTGGGCTGCGAGGGTTCGAAAGGAGAGTGCGTAATCTGCGGCCGTCCGTGTTCCTTGGCGGAGAGCCAGAAGTTGTTCACCAGCGTCCTTGCCGCCCTCAGGGTGATCAAAGACATCAATCAGACTCTGTAGGAAGGATTCGAAGGTAAATTGGGCGAAACCGTGGTTGGTCCACAATGCGGTTGCCCAATCGAGCGCTCTGCCTGTGAGAACAGAGTTCATAAGCAGAATTTTGCTTTCATCTGTGGGGTAAAGTGCTGGCTGCTGAGAGAGGAACAAAGAACATTGCATGACGAACCCCTTGCATTTCGACGGAGAGCCGTCAAACTTCTCGGGCAGCGCGAGCCGCGGGCTCGCGGAGGTTACTACGGGGGGCGTGGCCGCCGAGCTGGCTTGAGTTACAGCGGGCGCCGGTGCGTGTGCCGGCTGAAGAAGTACCTGCATGGAGCGCATCATCTCTTCAACGGCTGCCGTTAGCCGGACGAGTTGTTGTTGTTGCGCTGACAGCTGATTCGCTTGGGCTGTGAGTTCCTCCGTCATGCGTGAAATCACCGCTGGATCATGGTGTGGCGAAGTCTTCTGTAATGAAGCCACAGGCAAGTTGGGATCCATCTGCGGTATTTATTGAAACACAGCACTCAAGTCGTACAGGCAGGGTAAATGGCAGGCAAACAGAGAATGTAGTAGGCAGGCAGAAGAATAACAAGAGCAGGCAGAGGTCAGGGCAGGCAGCAAACAATCGAAGAACTTGGGCAGGCAAGGGGTAAATAAGGCAGGCAGCAAACTAACAGAGTCTAAACAACAGGCTGGATCGGTACACAGAGAGACTGGAATATAAACTGGGAATACACTTGCTTAGTAGAGTCGCCGGAGCAAACAAGACTTCGCAATGAATGAAAGAGTGAATGGATATAAATAGAGCGTGGGAAACAGGGAACAGCTGTGGTGTAATCAGACCTAGGTATGCGGGCTTATGGGAAATGTAGTCTAAGTGGTCAAAACTCCGGTGAATCGGATCTCCGATGACTGGAGGGGGAGGCGTTCTCAGGGTTCATAACAGTTGCAGAGTTATTAGTGTTTTTTATTTGTAGCACCCCCTATAGGTGAAACGTTTTACAAATTTGCGTGCATCCTCAGAATGTCCTGTTGTCTGTGTTTATCAAGTTTCGTAACATTTGGCCTTTTCGTTTGGTAGATATTGGTCAATACGTACAAAATGGATGACGCCAGACAATTCGTTGGCTTATATCTGCGTAATGCTTTGATGAATCAAAATTCCTTTAATAACTTTTTGTCAGGAGGTTTCATAGTAGACACACGGCAATTCTAGTGTGAATTGGACATACGGCGTAGGAGGAGTTCGAAAAAGTAGGTTTTTCGTATTGAAATCGGAGATATACGATTTTGTTTGACATGAGCCAAGGAATCCAAATATGTAAGACACTTGAGTGTGCGACAAGGAGTTATGGGCCAAAACGTAAACATGATCACTATAGCGCCACCTTGAGGCCGATCAGGCCGAAACATTGATACGCTGTAGTGTTCTGGGGGACTACCTTCCCTCAAAATTTCAGCTCTGTAAGACTTAAGGTTTGGTCTGCACGATCAGTTTTAGGGCAGAATAATAAAAATTATAATAATAATAAAAAATCCTTACAATTACAATAGGTTTCTAGCCCTTCGGGCTTGAACCCTAATAAGCTATGATCCTTACAAACATAATCATTCAGAAACTAGTTTTGTGCATGACGAGGACGGGGACGAGTCTGAAAGTTTTGCACAACACAGGATGCGATCACTTGGTTTGGATTGATCACTCGCTTTGTAGTCAAAAATATGTTTACACAAACATTTATATCTCATTGTTCAAACATCAGCCAAAACTTTTGAGTACTTTCAAAGAAAAAATACTCACCACTTTCATTCGAAGCAACTATGTCCTATGCTTTTTACTTTGCTAATTAATCCATATAAAATGTACTGTAAGTTTCTCCACAATGATCATTCCATCATCAATTCAAGACTGAGGTAAGCTCTGAATTTACAGAACGTGATGCGGTGTTGCATACATTGTTTACAATTGACAGCACACTTGGCTGTGTGTGTGTGTGTGTGTGTGCGTGTGCAGTTAACCCTTCAGACCTGCTCTCTGTTTAGAAGTAATAATTGGATGTTTTGTTTAAGCCTATAACTTGTGAAGTTGAACTGCAGTTCCCTTTTAACTGCAGTTCCCTTTAAATTTATGTTGCGTAATGATGTAATTGGTACATGTCAGTGGTCAAGCACCTATTCAATCATGCCAATTCATTGGCTGATGGTGCTTAAGCAACGCCCATAAGGAGCTACATCATGGGCTCCTTATACGCACTTGCTTCGGCACCATTTCCTCAGATTTTCTTTACTTCAGTGCGTGAATATTGTCAAAGCTTGGTTTGTTTTCTGGCAACTCACATCAAAGCGAGGATTAATTTTTCTCCCTTTTGAGTGACAACACGTATGGACGTCGTTGAAAACATTGTAACTTTCAGAGTAAATTTCCTATGTGGCTTAAGAAAAATCCCCATTGAAATGGACCGACGAGGACAACACCGCATCATCAAGGCGCTACCCCTGCTTGTCCTAGCTCTACGGCCTCCAAATATGGAGCTCCATAAGCTTGGAGCCATTTCGTATTTCAGGTCTGTGTTTGAGAAAATGGAGTGCGGACCGCTACCGGACTCTTGCTCGCATTTATGGCCCTACCCCTGAGCGAAAGCGCCACTCTCACCTGACAGTCATGCTCATGATGGCTGGCATTCAGCGGGCATTTTTTGGTGAATCTGCATGCGAAAGCCATGCAATTCATGTGCTGCCGCTACTAAGAAATGCTTTATAAGAGGTTTCATCATTGGATAGTAAGAAAACAAAATGGCCCCCATTGCCCCATTGTCTTTTTTCTGTGTAGTTATGACAGAGCTCGCATTGCGTTTTTTTTACAGTCATTATTTCTTAGTCCCAAAAAAAGACAGCGGACTGCGTCCCATTCTGGATTTGAATTTCACTCTAATGAAATGCCAATTCAAAATGTTGATGCACAAACAAATTTTGTCACAAGTACAGCTGGGAAATGGTTTGTGACAACAGATCTGAATGACGCTTATTTTAATTTTCATATCACACTGAAGCACAGGCGTTTTCTCAGATTTGCTTTTTGGGTCAAGTGTACCAATTTTGCGTCCTTCCCTTCGGACTTGCATTGGCACCATGCATGTTTACGAATTGCGTGGATGCAGCTCTGACACCTTTGAGGCTTCAGGGCATCCGCATTTAAGAATTATCTTGATGACTGGTTGTTGTTTGCTCACTCAGAGAGACCTTTTCAGTGCTGGATGAACTCCATAAAGGGACTTCAACCACTGAAGCATGCATTTCGAGTGACTCGTGGTTGCTACCAGACTCTGTTGCCATGGAAATGCAGCCGCTTTCTGTGGTCGGCGTTCCATTGGGACAGGTGTGTCGCCTCAAAGTGAAAATTACAGACGCCTCCTCCGTGGGTTGGGGCGCTGTGTGTGAGCATTGTCCAGCTTATAGTGTGTAGATGGGCCAACAACTGAAAAGGCACATCAGTTGTCTGGAGATGTTAGCGATTTTGATTCTGGTCTATATCCTGGAGAAGATGCCTTGGGAGATTCCAGTCAGAATGGATATGTTGTCTCAGGCACAGGGCAGCATTTAGCACCCCCGGACGGACTTATGGAAGTTATGGGTTTGGCCCCTTAATGGGGTGCTTTTTTTAATTATGGTTTATCCCCTGCTGTGGCTGATACAATTTTAAATCCTATAGCTTCATCAACAAGGAGGTTATATACCGTAAGTTCAATTATTTTTGCCTCTTGATGTGCAGTGCAAAATGAGGATCCTGTTCACTGCCCTATTTGTTCAGTGCTGGAGTTTTTACAGGAGCATTTTGGGACCGGGGTTGCCCCAGCAATGCTCAAATTTTATCTAGCCACTATAGCATATGAACAAGTGCTTGTGAACGGAGTCTCTATTGGTAGACATTCTTTTGTTTCTCGTTATATGCACAGAGCATGCAGGCTTAGACCTTTTCATCCCATTCACATTCCTTTATGGGATTTATCTATGGTGTTAGAGGTGCTCTCGGCTGCCCTGTTCGAGCCCTTAGCATCAGCTATGGAGAAGGTGTTAACTCCTAAACAACCTTTCTTTTGGCATTGGAATCGTTTAAGATGGTTGGTGATTTGCATGCCCTGTCGATCAATCCCTTATGTATAGATTTTGCACCAGGGTTATCAAAGGTCATATTGAGAAATGTTTTGGGCTATTTGCCTAAGGTTATCACTACGTCCTTTCTCTCACAGGCTATTTAATTCCAGTCCTCTCCTCCCCAGTTTGAGCCAGAGGAGCATGAAAGGTTGCATTTGCCTTGCCCAGTACGGGCTCTGCAGGTTTATGCTGACTGTACTAGCCAGTGGCATAAGTCAGAGTAGTAGTTTGTTTGCTTTGGTGGCTGCAAAAGAGGTGTTTCAGTGTCCAAGCAAAGACTGTCTCATTGGCTTGTTGATACAATTTGGAGTGCTTATGAGGCACGTGGTTTGCCTTCGCCTCTGAGTATTCGGGCCCATTCTCTCAAGAGTGTGGCATTCTCTTGGGCTTTGGCTAGAGGTGTGTCCATGGAGGACATTTGTATAGCAGCAGGGTGGTCCTCTCCATATACTTTTGTTACATTTTATAATCTTGATGAGAGTTTGACTCCTGCTTCCCAGGTTCTTTCTGTTGTAACATGAGTAAATTAATAATTTTATATATAATTTAGCTTGCTTGTGCGCCACTGTAAGCTTGCTACACATGCTTAGACTGATGGCAGTTACTGTTCACATGGCGTTAGGGTATTCATTCATGGTTGGGCTTGTTTGAGTATTTCTGTAACTGCTGATCTCCTGGGATTTTGCACATGTAACAGTCTCTAAAATTTACACTGAATGGTGCCAAATTCATCCAGTGAGTGGCAGTTCTGCGGATGGAAATGCCTTATCGATGAGAGAGGTCAACAGAGAATGGCCAGACTGGTTCGAACTGACAAAGTCTATGGTAACTCAGATAACCGCTCTGTACAATTGTGGTGAGAAGAATAGCATCTCAGAATGCTATATAGAGATGCAGGTTGGTGCTGTTTTGGCGGCATGAGACCTACACAATATTAGGCAGGTGGTTTTAATGTTGTAACTGAGCAGTGTGTATATATATATATATATATATATATATATATATATATATAAAACTGGAGTTCTGACATTAAAATCCACTGTGCCACCATATTGCTATGCCCATACATTCAAATGTGTCTATTGACATAATAGAAAATCATATCATTGCAAGCTCTTGTTCTATCCAGGCTGGACTATTGCAAAGCTATTCTGGCAGGCTTTCCAGTATGCACTGTCAAACCTCTGCAATTGATCCAGAATGCGGCAGCGAGAGTGGCCTTCAATGAGCCCAAGAGAGCCCACGTCATGCCTCTCTTCATCAAATTGCACTGATGATTACTTTCAGAACAACAACTAGCTCTGCACCCCATAATCTAAACTTCCTACTTCAAACTTATGTGCCCTCAAGAAGACTGGGTTCTGTGGGTGAATGCTACCTCGTGGTTCCATCTCATAGAGGCACCAAATCACTGTCCCTGACCTTTACCTTGACTGTTCCCTGCTGGTGGAATGACCTGCCTAATAATCTTTAGCCTCTCTCAAAAAACAGCTAAATATTTTTCGTGAACAACTAACCCATTCATATTAATGCACTACCTTCATGTTCTTAAAAAAAAAACCTTTCCTTGCAATGTGTACTCCTCTAAGCTATGTGAAACATGTATTACAGCACTTAATGGGCGGCTATGGCTCAGGTGGTAGAGCGGGTTGTCCACTAATCTCAAGGTTGGTGGTTCAATTCCCAGCCCACATGACTCCACATGCCGAAGTGTCCTTGGGCAAGACACTGAACCCCAAGTTGCTCCCAATGTCAAGCTAGCGCCTTGCATGGCAGCTCTGCCGACGTTGGTGTGTGAATTAGATGCAGTGTAAAGCGATTTGAATACTGCTGAGGTTAAAAAGGTGCTATATAAGTGTAGACCATTTATTATATTGTTGCCCTTTTGTTGGATGAATCGCGTCTATTGTTCTCCTCATTTGTAAGTCGCTTTGGATTAAAGTGTCCGCCAAATGAATGAATGTAAAATGTAAAGTAAAATGTAAATAATGAACTGAAAATAAGTATTAAGGTACCTATAGTTAGGCATTCATAACATGATTATGAATTGGCTCAATATTTGGCAAGTTTAGCATTTAAGTCACCATTTTCATTAATGTTGGTATAACCGCATATCAATTATTTATAATGCATTTGTAAATTAGTTATTAGTAATTAATGAACCCAATTAACCATAATGTAGTGTGCTACCAAGATTTCAAAAGCTTTGTCTATTCCTCTTAGCACTGTGAGTACCAAAATTGAAATGGAAGGTGTATGACACCACTCAAACATATGTAGATCAATCCCTCCAAACTCGATGACTGGGCAAAGAGGTGCCTGATCAGAGAGGCTACCAAGAGGTAAGCTTCAGGCCTTCATGGCAAAGACTGGTCAATGTGTGCATGTGAGCACAATATAACTTCACAAATCTGGTCTCTATGGAAGGGTTGCAAGAAAAAAAATCTCCTCAAGAAAAAGCTTTGCCTAAAAGCACATTTGAGATCTCCAGGGCTAGTGGCAAAAGGTCTGTTGTCCGATGAGATAAAAATTGAACTTTTTGGCCTAAATGCAAAACGATATGTCTGAAAAAACCCATAACATCTTTCCACCCAAAGAACACCATGCCTACAGTAAAGCACGTTGTGGCAGTGTCATGTTGTGAGGATGTTTCTCTTCAGCAGGGACTGGTGCACTTGTCAAGATAGAAGGGAGAACGGACGGTGCAAAATTCAGATAGACCCGAAGCACAAGGCCCAAGCAACCATGCAGTGGCTAAAGGACAATAAGGTGAATGGGCTTGAGTGCCCTAGTTAAAGCCCTGACCTAAATCCCATTGAAAATCTGTGGAATGACTTACAGTCCATAAACATTCACCAGGCAGTTTGTCTGAGCTTGAATAATTCGGCATGTAAAAGTTGGTAAATATTGTGCAGTCACAACAAACGTACCATATTTAATTTGAAATATAGGTATTTCACCAAAACATTACTGTGACCCACACACACACACACACAAGACGAGACAGTCACAATGAGAATCAAAACTGCTTTATTTGCAAAAAGCAGGCGAAGGTACAGTGGGGAAAATCCAGATGGAGAATGGTCGAGGAAAGTGTAGGGTCGAGAGCCGGGGAATCAAGATATAAACAAGGGGGCAAATCCGGGAGAGAGAAGTCAAAGGGAGCGTGAGGTCGAAGCCGGGGAATCAATATACAAACAAGACAAGCGAGAGGAAAAGACAGGGGAACAAGGGGGGCTGGCAAGCTAAGGGGTAAACGAGAGGAGTACTAAACTAGACGAGACTAGCGGGGGGGCGAAGATGCGGGGTAAACTAGAACAATAACCAACACCCGTGAAACGGATGTGCTGTGGTATTTATAGGGGAAGGTGCAGGTGTAAACAATGAAAGGTGACGAGACGAGTGCAGGTGAAACGAATAAAGGGGTGATTGAGACGAGTGCAGGTGGTCATAATGTTCTGGCCATAGGAGCGTGCATGAGAGCCCGAGGGGGGAGATAGCGTACGAGCAGGAGAGCTCGAGGGAGCAAAACGAGCGTGAGAGCTCGGGGGAAGAGATAGCGTGCGAGCTCGAGGGAGCAAAACGAGTGTGGAAGCTCGAGGGGGCGGAACGAGCGTGTGAGCTCGAGGGAGCAGAACGAGCGTGTGAGCTCGAGGGAGGGAAGCGAGCGTGTAAGCTCGTGGAGGGAGTGTGTGCGTGCGACGAAAGCGGGGATTGGGCAGAGGAGCGGGGTTCGTGACAGTACTCCCCCCTCTATAACGGACGGCTCCTGACGGCCGCGCTTGGTAGCGAGGAGCGCGACCTCTGGGAAGTGGTGCTGGACGATCCCAACAAACAAAAAAAAACCCTGAATAGACCACCCACAAAACACAAAAAACAAAATTGAGGGAAGTCCAAGGGGCACAGAGGGAAATGAGACAGTCCATGGGGTCAATGGCCAGTTTCAAGGCAAGGTCAAGGGGAACATAGCGGACAGGCGGGTGGTCGGGAGATCTAGGGGGCAGTCATAGGGCAGAGGCTGGGTCAGGGGGTCTGGAAGGCGACTGGAGGACAGGGACTGGGTCCGGGGGTCTGGAAGGTGACCACCGGACAGGAACAGGGTCAGGAGGCCAGGGAAGAGGCCACTGGACAAGGAGAGTGTCAGGGGGCCACCGGACAGGGTCAGGGGGCCAGGGAAGAGCCGTGAAAGGCGGAGCCGTGGAGGACTTGGGAGACGGAGCCTTGGAAGACGGAGCCGTGAGAGACTCGGCAGGCGGGGCACTGAGAGGCTGAGGAGGCGGCGCCATGGGGAGCCCAAGAGACAGGGCAGAGGGAGGTGGTCCCGCAGGAGGCTCTAGAGGCGGAGGCCTGGAAGGCTCTGGAGGTGGAGCCAAAGGAGGCTTTAGGGGCGAAGGCCTGGAAGGCTCAGGAGGTGGAGCCGTAGGAGGCTCGGGAGGCGGAGCTCTAGAAAGCTCTGGAGTCTCTGGGAGCAGAGCCGTAGAAGGCTCGGGAGGTGGAGCCGTAGGAGGCTCTAGTGGCAGAGTCCTGGAGGGCACGAGAGGCTTGGGGGGGGCGGAGCCCTGAGAGGCTCGAGAGGAGGAGGAGCCCTGAGAGACTCGAGAGACGAAGCCGTGAGAGGCTTGAGGGGTGGAGCCATGAAAGACTCGAGGGACGGAGCCCTGAGAGGCTTGGGAGGGGGAGCCCTGAAAGACTCGAGAGGAGAAGCCCTGAGAGGCTCAAGAGGAGGAGCCCTGGGAGGCTTGGGAGGAGGAGCCTTGGGAGGCTCGTGAGGCGGAGCCCTGGGAGGCTCGAGAGGAGGAGCCCTGGGAGGCTTGGGAGGAGGATCCTTGGGAGGCTCGTGAGGCGGAGCCCTGGGAGGCTTGGGAGGAGGAGCCTTGAAAGACTCGGGAGGAGAAGCCCTGGGAGGCTCAAGGGGTAGAGCTCTGGGAGGCTCGAGAGACTTGAAAGGCAGAACCCTGGGGGGCTTGGGAGGTAGAGCTCTGGGAGGCTCGAGAGGAGGAGCCTTAGGAGGCTCGAGAGGAAGAGCCCTGGGAGGCTTGAGAGGAGGAGCCTTGGGAGGCTCGTGAGGCAGAGACCGCGAGGGCTCTGAGGGGCGAGTAGAGGCTGGCAGAGCCGTGGAAGACTCTGAGGGCAGAGCAGAACCCGGCAGAGCCGTGGAAGACTCTGAGGGCGGAGCAGAACCCGGCAGAGCTGTGGAAGACTCTGAGGGCGGAGCAGAGGTCGGTAGAGCTGTGGAAGACTCTGAGGGAACCTCTGCGGTCTTGAGCACAAGACGAGACTGGGGAGAAGGGGCCCTCTTCCTTCTCTTACGTCTTCGGCCAACAGGGGACGTGGCCATGGGGACGGTCGAGGCTACAGGCACTGGCTCTGGGGCGGTCGAGGCTACAGGCGCTGGCTCGCTGACCGTGGCAGACATGGGCGCTGGCTCGCCGGCCGTGGCGGGCATGGGCGCTGGCTCGTTGGCCGTGGCGGGCATGGGCGCTGGCTCGTTGGCCTTGGCGGGCATGGGCGTTGACTCGCTGGCCGTGCCAGGCTTCGAGACTGGGGCCGTGTCAGGCTTCGGGACTGGGGCCGTGTCAGGCTTCGGGACTGGGGCCGTGACAGGCCTCGGGACTGGGGCCGTGTCAGGCTTCGGGACTGGGGCCGTGTCAGGCTTCGGGACTAGGGCCGTGTAAGGCTTCGGAACTGGGGCCGTGACAGGCTTCGGAACTGGGGCCGTGACACGCCTCAGGACTGGGGCCGCGTCAGGCTTCAAGACGGGGGCCGTGGTAGGCTTCAAGACGGGGGCCCAGGTAGGCTTCAAGACGGGGGCCCTGGTAGGCTTCAAGACGGGGGCCCTGGTAGGCTTCAAGACGGGGGCCGTGGTAGGCTTCGAGACGGGGGCCGTGGTATGGAACGCTGGTTCAGTGTCTGCCTCCCCCACAGTAAACGAGGAACCAGCGTATGTCCACAACATAAGCCTCCAAGGGTTGACTCCCCTGACGCAAAACCAAGAGTTGGGCCGCTGGGTCCATAATGTTAAGGGCACGGCTATTAGTTCTATAACCGCTGCCCGGCATAACCAACTCTTGGTAAGCGCCCGAAGAGCCGTCAAACCTCTCAGGGGGTTGAAGGCTCACGGCGCTCAGAAATGCGTTGGGAGCATAAACAGGCTCAGGGACAGACACAGGTAGACCAGGGTGACAAAAATCAAAAATCGCACGTACCTGCTGTCCCTGGGCTGTGAGCGCGCGATCATGACTCCCAATGGTAGATCCTGTTGCAGAGCGTGCAGAAAAAATCCGCTCTAGTAAGCTGCGTACATCCACTGTGTGATGCATTGTGACTGTCTTCGGTGGGGTTGGTTATTCTGTGACCCACACACACACACACACAAGACGAGACAGTCACAATGAGAATCAAAACTGCTTTATTTGCAAAAAGCAGGCGAAGGTACAGTGGGGAAAATCCAGATGGAGAATGGTCGAGGAAAGCGTAGGGTCGAGAGCCGGGGAATCAAGATATAAACAAGGGGCAAATCCGGAGAGAGAAGTCAAAGGGAGCGCGAGGTCGAAGCCGGGGAATCAATATACAAACAAGACAAGCGAGAGGAAAAGACAGGGGAACAAGGGGGGCTGGCAAGCTAAGGGGTAAACGAGAGGAGTACTAAACTAGACGAGACTAGCGGGGGCCGAAGATGCGGGGTAAACTAGAACAATAACCAACACCCGTGAAACGGATGTGCTGTGGTATTTATAGGGGAAGGTGCAGGTGTAAACAATGAAAGGTGACGAGACGAGTGCAGGTGAAACGAATAAAGGGGTGATTGAGACGAGTGCAGGTGGTCATAATGTTCTGGCCATAGGAGCGTGCATGAGAGCCCGAGGGGGGAGATAGCGTACGAGCAGGAGAGCTCGAGGGAGCAAAACGAGCGTGAGAGCTCGGGGGAAGAGATAGCGTACGAGCATGTGAGCTCGAGGGAGCAAAACGAGCGTGCAAGCTCGAGGGAGCAAAACGAGCGTGGAAGCTCGAGGGGGCGGAACGAGCGTGTGAGCTCGAGGGAGCAGAACGAGCATGTGAGCTAGAGGGAGGGAAGCGAGCGTGTAAGCTCGTGGAGGGAGTGTGTGCGTGCGACGAAAGCGGGGATGGGGCAGAGGAGCGGGGTTCGTGACAATTACCCCTTTTTATTTGTCCTTTTTCATTTTTATAATTTACAAGTACATTTGTATTATTTACTATTGATTATACAACTTTAGAAATAGGTTGAGTAAAAGGTTCTGAATGTCCGAAACTAATTCAGATTACTGAAACGTAAGATGAGAAGACTCATGATAATAGCGATACTTGGAGTGTGTTTCCCAAAAGCATTGTTAGCCAAATATGGTTGGAATTTCAATTGTTACCAACATAGTTAAATGATTTGGTGTTCCCTGAAACCATAGTTGCAACAAATGTGTTTTCTGGTAGGAACTATAGTTCTTCACTTGTGGTTAGAGCAATAGTTTCTTGTTTGTTTGCAGTGTTGATATGTGGTGCTGCGTACACAGTGCATATAAACACAAATTCTGCTTTCATGTCTTAAGCAGCTTTCTCACAGTAAATGGTTATCACTCCACCCCCTGTGTAACGTCTTTAATGACAGCTCTATATTTTTAAACCAATGTGGTTTGAACAACAGATTTGCGACCTAGTTACTATGGTTTCAGGAAACAGTACTGACAAGCTAGTTAAATTCTCCAATGTCTTATTGTACTTTGGTGGTTATGTGGTGAGTTATATTGTATGGGAAATGCACCCCTGGTTGGTTAGGGTTAGGAGTAAGGTTAGGTTAAGGGGTAGGGATAGGGATAGGTTATATTTCTATAGTTCTTCAGGTATGACTTTCTTCAGGCACATAAATGACACTTCTCCTGCCATTCTACATTTTGAAATATTTGCAACTGGTCTGTAAGAACCGTATGTTGTAAAGGCTGCACCTGCTGAATGGTTGGCTGTTTTTGATAGTTCTGCAAGGTGTATAAAACTATTCAAATGTCTGTACACATAGTCTTTTTTTAATCTGCATGCAAAGTATGCCCTGGAAAATTAAACAAAAAGAAAACATTTGACCATGTTTAAATGTTTTGTATACTTTTATACACCTTGCTGATTACTCAAAATTGAAGTAAAATAGTCAAAAACATACATTTACCTACTATTTTGTTAATGTTAATGTAATGCCATGTTATGTTTTTTTTTAGTAGCAATACATTTATTGCTGTGCCAAGAAAAATAATCCTTTTTCTCTCTCACATTTAATGTATTTTAATTTCTAGGGGTGTATCTAGGATTTAATGTGTCATTAACCTCCCCTAGTTCAGCTCCAATTGATCACACCTAAGACTGAAAAAGATGGCAAATGCATGAAAATATTGTACAGTGCCTTGGTCAGATTCCAACTTTGGAATATATTGAAGTATTACACTTTTCCCAAGCTGGTACACAGTATTGTATATCATAAAAAATTTAATCACTAAAAAAATCCTAAAACAAAACTTTTGAGAATAAAAAAGGTATTTATAAGGCCCTTTCCCACTGCAGGAACTAAAGCCTGTTTTAGGTACTGTTGTTTTTTGTCAGGACACACCACCACTACAAGAGTACAACAAAATATATTTTTATTTTGTTTAAAAAGGCCTTAAAACCTCCTGACTAGAACAGAGCACTGGTAACAAACAGTTCCAACAGGGGACAACTCATACAGACACTTGTGAATAAAGATCAGATATTATTATACTGCACCAATCAATTCAGTACACCACACATCTTAAAAGCATACACACTTGTGATAAGCTTAACAACTCCCATTCCCAACTCTCTGTCCAGCAGCACATAAAAAATATACAAAAACACAGGTAAGAATATTTGCAGACAAACATCACACACAAAAAAGACTGATTAAAACATAACTTCCCTGTTCATGTGGGTTACCCCCTACCGTGAGTTTCCGCTGGCAAAAGGGAAGTACAAGCGATCCAAGGCCGCTGTAGCTGGCATAAACTGGGAAATAACCAAGTCTCACACAAAGTCCGATTGTCCGTATTAGCATTATAATCCCATCCAGGATGCTCCTACGACTAAGGTTCGACTGAAATGATACCCTTGAGCATTATAATTTAGTTCAGGCCTGCATTATCACAATATGACATCTGCAGCTGCCGCAATTCTATCCATTCCTCTCTGTCAAATAACAACCCCACGTTAACTGCCTATATTCACCACCGGCGACCCTAAATTACAGCGATTGGCACAAATACGTTGCCCAATTCCCCCGTGGCTGGCTGCCATCTTCTCTCCTCCACATCCATCTAAACTCTCTGCGGGCTCCCCTTCCCCGCCACAATTCTACCCTTTTTAATGTCCATAATGAACCACAGGTGAATCCAGTCATTAGGATCACACCCTTGCCCCAGTTATCTCATTCCACTGAGGCAATCTCACCCTGGATCACTACAGTACTTTTACTAGTACTTTTTGTCAGTTTCGGACATGAGGAACTACAGTTCCTCAGCCTGTTTAGAGAGATATTAATCAGTCTTTTTATCTCCTAGTCCGGGGTAGGTACTTCTACCCCAGAAAAGGGACTGGGAGGTGCTGCAGCCTGTAATTGGTCAAACAGGTATTATGAGTAAAGCAATGAGAAAAGCAAGGAGTTGGCAGCCACCATGAGTAAACAAACTTGAAGCTGTTAACCTGCTATTTAGAGGACTGTGCTAATTTTCTAGTTCCCTTAACTGAAATAACATAAAACCAACCAATTATACAAAGTGTATCACCTGTTTCAGCAATGTGTGTGCGAGGGGTGAGCAGAAATGCTGCGTGACTTCAACAGGAGATGCAGTTTGAGTTTTCATTGCATCTATAATGTGCAACTATACAGAAAATAAAGTGATTTCTGGATTACTACATTGATTTTTTGTGATAAAAGACCTAAATAATAAGATGTTTCTCTAAAATGGGTCAATTAAATCTATTATAAACATAACTGTCATGAAATTTAATTTACATGAGGAAAGAGTTGCGTGCCTGTTAATGCATGGGGAACTTGCATCAAGACGTCTTTTTTTAAGTCAATGAGTGAGTAGTACAGTACAGTACAGTATTTTATGTTGAGTCATAAAAGCCTTTATTGTAAAAGATTGTGTTGATTAATAGGTTTACAATGTATTTTCAACAGGTTTTCCCCTGAGATCAGCTTGTCCTGCATGGCTGAAATAGGCTGAGCCCCTCATCTGTCCTCTCATTCAGGACGCAGCATGGCACGCACAGCCCAGCGCCCAGGGTAAAAACTGTATCCTGAAGACACAGGCTGCATCCGACAACTCCCATACAGATTCCAACATGTGTGCTTCCCATGCTCAGGTTGAAAAAAGAGGTCAGGTTCTCGACCAAAAAATGCACTAAACCCCTCATCTTTTTAAAGCTCAGTAATTGTGTTCATTCACCACCTTCCTTTCCTGCCAGTTTATATGTCCAAATCAATACCAAATTCCACAGACACTAGGTCTGATAATATGATTGTGCCAATTTTGCAGTCTATTATTACCTGAGCAACAACAGAGTTTGACTCCAAGAAAAGATCTATCATAGAATGAAAACTTTTGGCAATGAGAGAAAAATGTGTATTGTCTTTCCGTTGGATTAACCAGCCGCCATATTTCTACCAATCCATTGATCTTTGTTAACGCTTCATTGTCTCTCCCATGACATTGCTTCACCAATGCAACATCTCCCTGTTTATGCTTGAGATATGACAAAATCGTTCTTCTTTTAATTGGCTTCCCACAATCTCTAATATTCCATGTTATAAAATTAACGTGACTACCAAATATCTTGCATATAATCAAATATGTTGAATGGGTGACCTTTGACTCCTATTGTGTAATTGCATAATAAACTGTGGTATACTGCCATTATTATTATTATATATATATATATATATATATATATATATATATATATATATATATATATATATATATATATATATATATGATATATATATGCCATATTAACAAAGAACTGTTGAACAATTCAAACACAAAATGCAATCGGCAACATACTATTATTTAAAAAAAAAAAGGAACAAACATCAAAGGGAAAAAACAGCAATAAAGAAACAGCAGTTGCACTAAGCAACAGAGACCTTCTCAGTCCAAACTACCCAAAATGTCGGTCTGTAAGGCGCTGTGCCAGCTATCCAGCCTTCCATTGTCTGTTGAGTTGATTACCTGCAGCACAGTTATCCAGCTTCCCTTACCCACGATACTTGCATCATATGCTCCACTTATGCTGATCTTGCAAATACATTTGGTCCCTTCAGTTTTTAACTTTAATGAACATCGTGCCTTTTCCTTGCTATTTTAAACTAAGGGAGGCTGGATGTTTTTGTGTGTGCTTCACATTGATGCTCCTCAGCAACCTCTGAGATGTGGAGAATTCTCTCCGCCTCCTGGCTGTCTGGAAAGAAGGAAAACTTACATCCTTTTCTTTGGCCGCCAGTAGCACTTTCTCCCTTTCCGACGAACACAGTAATCTAACCAGCACTAGTCTTTGCAGACGATCTGCATCGGGCCTGGTATGCCTTCTCTATCTCAAACTCCCCATCTGAACCAGTACTACCTGCCTTCAAACCCTCTCTCAGGCCGATCAATCTAACATTGGTGTGCTGTCTCCTATTCCTTCATGTGATTTCACAGGATTTTCCAAGCATTTGACTAATCGTGAGGTAACACCCTCCATGTTGGAAAGGTGACATTTATCTTTGCCCTTCTTTTCTTGAATTGCATTCACAGAGTTTGTGCTGTAATATCCAATTTGCAATGCCCAATTCCCACTACTTAGTAGGTCCTCCTGGTGTCGCGGTTACTCACCTCAATCCTGGTGGCGGAGGACAAGTCTCAGTTGCCTCCACTTCTGAGACCGTCAATCCGCACATCTTACTCTGTGGCTTGTCGTGCATGACACCACAGAGACTCACAGCATGTGGAGGCTCATGCTACACTCCATGATTCACACACAACTTGTCATGCGCACATTGCAAGCGAGAACCACTAATCGCAACCACATGCAAGTTACCCCATGTGACTCTATCCTCCCTAGCATACAGGCCAATTTGGTTGCTTGGCTGGAGTCACTCTGCACGCCCTGGATTCGAACTCACGACTCAAGGGTTGGTGGTCAGTGTCAGTACTCGCTGAGCTACCCAGGCCCCATATGGGGGTTGTTTTAAAACATCTGATTCAACATTTACAAATGTTGAGCTCTATATGTTACCACACTACATCAAGTAAAAAATGTTTTACACTTTACAGATGGTCTCTAACTTCTTCCCCTGAACGGATATAGGCTGTAGTCCAAAAACCTGGAAAAGAATTAGCATTTTCCAGCCATATGTTCTCTGAATTTTCATGTGGGTTTTTATATAGGCAGTCTTTGATTGAAGTGTATAATAAGGCCTGTGGTAAACATTACTTAAAGATACTTGGACATATTTTTTTCTTAAATATAAATGACACACAGTCAAACCCCAGAGGTGAAGTCGCATTTTTAAAAAAATATGTAAATTTTTAAGAATGTTGCTAACAATTAACGCTGGCTACCACCCCTGGAGCCACGAGTTCGAATCCAGGGTGTGCTGAGTGACTCCAGCTCAGTCTCCTAAGCAACCAAATTGGCCCGGTTGCTAGGGTTGGTAGAGTCACATGGGGTAACTTCCTTGTGTCACTATAATGTGGTTTTCACTCTTGGTGGGGCGCATGGCGAGTTGTGCGTGGATGCTGCCGATGACACGACCGTGGTGTGTCTTATCAGCAAGAACGATGAGTCAGCATACAGAAAGGAGGTGCAACGGCTAACGGACTGGTGTAGAGCCAACAAACTGTCTCTGAATGTGGACAAAACAAAAGAGATGGTTGTTGACTTCAGGAGAGCACAGAGTGACCGCTCTCCGCTGAACATCGACGGCTCCTCTGTGGAGATCGTCAAGAGCACCAAATTCCTTGGAGTTCACCTGGCGGAGAACCTCACCTGGTCCCTCAACACCAGCTCTATCACCAAGAAAGCCCAGCAGCGTCTCTACTTTCTTCGAAGGCTGAGAAAAGCACATCTACCACCCCCATCCTCACTACATTCTATAGAGGGACTATTGAGAGCATCCTGAGCAGCTGCATGACTGCCTGGTTTGGGACTTGCACCGTTTCGCAAAGCCCTGCAGAGTGAGGACAGCTGAGAAGATCATCGGGGTCTCTCTTCCCTCCATCAAAGACATTTACAAAAAAAACACTGCATCCGCAAAGCAACCAACATTGTGGACGACCCCACACACCCCTCACACAATCTCTTCACCCTCCTGCCGTCTGGCAAGAGGTACCGAAGCATTCGGGCCCTCACGGCCAGACTGTGTAACAGCTTCTTCCCCCAAGCCATCAGACTCCTCAATACTCAGAGACTGGTTTGACACACACACACACACACACACACACACACACACACACACACACACACACACACACACACACACACACACACACACACACACACACACACACACACATGTTGTGTTTCCATGTTTTATGGGGACTTTCCATAGACATAATGGTTTTTATACTGTACAAACTTTATATTCTATCCCCTAAACCTAACCCTACCCCTAAACCTAACCCTCACAGAAAACTTTCTGCATTTTTACATTTTCAAAAAACATAATTTAGTATGATTTATAAGCTGTTTTCCTCATGGGGACTGACAAAATGTCCCCACATGGTCAAAAATTTCGGGTTTTACTATTCTTATGGGGACATTTGGTCCCCACAAAGTGATAAATACACGCTCACACACACACACACACACACACACACACACACACACACACACACACACGTCCTGAGTTGCACTTTAATTATTGTTACTTTATACCTGGCTGCTACCTCAATAACTGCTATGTGCATAGAACACTATCTCATTGTTAGAAATAGGTCTACATCTCAGCTCTGTCCAAGAGGGAAAATGCTGAATTGAGACATTCCTTTCTGTATGCATTATCAAACATCTGTTTCATATTAACTTGGAGTTGTAAGGAGCCCCCTCCTTTTCTTTCTCTGTCTATACTATATGTTTGTGTACTTTATACGATTGTCTATGGCATGGTCCATCAGGCTCTCGTAGAGAGCAGCCTTTTCATATAGGTTTTGGGCTCTCAAGGTTTCGAAGGAGATTGTCATATGGAATTGTTATCTATGAGGTAATGTCTATTTCTATTGGTTTAGAGATGTGAACTCCCTTCAGTATTGTCATATATATTTGTATGTTATCCAGGAGAAAGGGAGATGCATACTGTGCTCCCCAACGTTGGTTTCATTACTTTGTATTGATTCATTCACGACTCAATAAAAGACGGAGAGAAAAGGCACTGCTATCGTTTAGAAGACGCATTATTTCTAACACTCATATTATGTTATGTTTATATTTGGCATTTTTAGAAACTGTCATCTTTTTGCACTACTATGTACTGGTCTCTCACTGTGCCTATTGTCCTGTAATTTTTTTGTAATTTATTGTACTGTCCCGTACTTTTTGCACACGTTTGCATGTGCACTTTATATAGGTATATTATTTAGTCTGTGTAGTCTCATGTGGTTCTGTGTTTGTCCTATGCTGTTTTATGTAGCATCATGGTCCTGGAGGAAAGTTGTCTTGTTTCACTGTGTACTGTACTCACTGTATATGGTTGAACGACAATAAAAACCACTTGACTTGACTTGAATCACGTGAAGCCTCCACACGTGCTACATCTCTGCGGTAACGCACTCAACAAGCCACGTGATAAGATGTGCAGATTGACGGTCTCAGAAGTGTAGGCAACTGAGATTCATCCTCCTCCACCCAGGATTGAGGTGAGTCACTACACCACCACGAGGACTTAGAGCACATTGGGATTTGGGTATTCCAAATTGGGGAGAAAAAAAAAAATACAATGTTGCCAACAAGTTGCTAGTTAAGGACGTGTTGTCAAGCATGTAAACTTATGCTTGTGGAAGTTGAAGTCCTTATTTAGCAACTTGTTAGCAAGATACATTTTTTAAAAACACATGAGCACAACTGTTGGTAATTTATGTTGTAAAACCAAACTATGACATAAATTACACAAATTCTCTCTATATTTTGAAGCTTTAGTGGACATATTATTATTTATTAAGACCATATTAAGACTTAAAGTTGTGTCCCCAAGTTATGTGTCAACTCTGTTGCCATCATAACTCCCCCTTATTAAAATATTGTAGAATTCCATAAATAAAATGTTCTGTCGTAATGACACCATCCTCCTCTTAGGATGCAAACTCTACAGATCTCCTCTTCATTCATTGTTTTTAGCAATTTATCTTATCATTTTTTAGGTTTGTTAGTAGGGGACATCTTTGACATCCCTGTTACCATGATGATCCCTGGAACAGAAACCAACTGAGAATTAAAAAGATGGATATTTGCATATACAGTGCATCCGGAAACTACTCACAGCGCTTCACTTTTTCCACATTTTGTTATGTTACAGCCTTATTCCAAAATGGATTAAATTCATTATTTTCCTCAATTCTACAAGCATAACCCCATAATGACAACGTGAAAGAACTTTGTTTGAAATCTTTGCAAATGTATTACTGGGTAGTATATTTGATTTCATTTCAATATATAATTATATATAATATATTTGTATATTTTACAAATACATTTTTTATTTCTCATGCTTTATAGGATTTTAGACATGGTAGAGTGAAAAGACTCTTATTTTCGTTTTCCAAAATGGTCCTGTTTGATTACGTCATTAATGATGCGCCGCCGAAAGGCAGACTCAGCTGTTTTTGACAGTTACAAAACGTTAAAAAGTGGTCTCAGGGTAGTAAGTATGCTCTGCTATTATGTCATTGCCCCTCTTATTTTCTGTTTTGTTTTTTTGTTTTTAACAGCGCGGGGTCTCTTATGTACTGAAGCAATTTAAATTGAATTAACCTAAATATATTTAAAAAGTAAGCCATATCAAAACAAGCCTCCTCGTAGTTTTAGCTTGTCAAGTTAATAGTCGCGTTAACAAAACAGCAGCTGTTACTCAGTGAGCTCTTTAGGTAGAGACAGAGATGAGGGGTACATTTACACTGAGTACTAATTAGACAAGAATCCGTTAGATATTTTTCATCAGTAATTGTAGGCTAATAACAACAAAATAAACAAAAATAATAAAAATATATTTATCATTTTTATTGTTGATGTTATGATAGAAAGTGGTGGTCTTCAACAGTGGGTCTGCCAATTATTAATTTTTTACCCCAAATTAATTTTGGTGTATTTTATATATGTAACAGTTAGGTCCACACGTTTTTTTGTTTGTGTATCGCCATTGCATAATTGGTGTCAGAACTCCTGGTTGGATTTTGCATGTTTTGATTTGCACTCTTTGTCTTAAAAAAGTCTTAAAACTGCTTTAAAACAAGATTTAAAACAGCGCATCGCTTAAACCGTATAAATGTGATCATTTATTTTTTATTTTCTCAGATCTGTTGTCATTTCACAAGTGAAAAGGCTACTTGGATTCTAACGAGTAGGAAACACTTCTGTTGTAAAGATGGAGTTTGTTAAAGAAGAGAGTGAAGACATGAGTGATCCAGAAGCATGCAGAGTGAAAAATGAAGACACTGAGGAACAAAGAGGTTGGTGTCCGTTCTTCATTAATAACTGCAGAACTGAACAAAGATTCAGGCAGTTCATCAGAATTAACACTTATCTTAAAAACTTTGAATAATATAATTAAGGCAATAAAAAATGCAACATTATGTATTATGTTGTGTTATTATGTTATGTATTACTTTGTTACACAAGAGTTAGATCTGGTCCTCGAATGTGGTTGGACAAGAGGCATTCCAAGAGTGCTGATATAGGAATCCAACAGCACTGGGACATTTTTACTGTTTGTTTCACTCCACATGCGTGTGACATTCCAAATCAGAATGAGAGCAGTACAGAGAGCTACCCAGATAGCACACGTATGTCTCCGAGGTGTCTTTTTTAAAATCTTTTCATCCGAGACATACTTATTGACATATGTCTTATAGATGTGTTGCAGATGAGCAGACAATGTTAAAAGTACATATTCCAGATGTAAACACACATCAAACAGACATACAGGTATGGATAATTTATGTGTGCTATCAAAGTTGAGGTAGTGAAATTGATTCATCCCTGTGAAATGACACATTTAAAGCCAGGAAATGGCAACAAATGAACATCTGTACGTGTTATGAGGGAATTGTCCTCGACAGAGTTTCTTCGTTGTCAGTCAGTGAGTGGATTTACTCAAAGTCAGACTTTGTCTCTCATGCTGCCTTCAAGTATGGTAAATATGAGTTTCCTACTTTGAAGTTGCATATGAATGCCCTCTCAAGTTTAAATTGTGACAGGGAAACTCTATAATTTTCAAAATTCATACGTGAGTTCTGAGTTGGGAGGAGAAATAAACGTTAAATATGGTGGAGGAGAGTTCGGTTTCTATTGTGAATAATGGTTTCATTTATTGTTCTTAATGCAGCTGCCTTGTTATCACTTGCTGTTTCAGCCATAAACATAGCATGTATCTGACCAAAACTCCATTATCTTAAGCAAGCTGCCTGACACACATTACGGTTTTAAAATAAGAGTTCCTCAAGACATATGCATCAGTAAACCTGGCAGCTTACTTCAGAAGTGGGAAGTAGGATCTTTCTGACAGCACGTGAAGGCAGCATCTCTCCGTGATCACCATCTCCTGTCTTTAAATGTGTAATTTCACAGGGATGAATACATTTCACCACCTTTACCCTGATAGCACACTGTAGGTCTATTTGATGTGAACAAAATGACTAATGAGCCAGAACTTTTGAATCTACAGCGTGCAACATCTGGCACCTCTGGTGTTGTTCGATTCATGAAGAAATGATTCTGATTAACCCTTATGCACTGTTCATCATTAAATCACATTCTAAACAATAAATGTACAATTCTTTGAATTGTTTTAAAAGAAATGTAGCAACTCTAAATTCAATATTGGAAAAGCACTTAAGTGTGTCCATTAAAAAGAAAAAAAATCAGATGAAATTACAAGTATAAACACTAGATGGCTGCAGAGAGCTACTTATTCATCCCTGGTTGAAGAGATGATTATTTCTAGATTTTGTCACAAGTTCTGCATTTAGATATATATTAAAACATTATCAGACTACTTTTGTCAAAGTTTAGCATTTTGTTTGATTTGTTTGATGTTATTTTTGTCCGTTTTTGCATTCCTGAAATGAGTAGATTAAGATGAATGTGTGTGTGTGTGTGTGTGTGTGTGTGTGTGTGTGTGTGTGTGTGTGTGTGTGTGTGTGTGAGTGTGTTCAGCATTGAAGATGTGTTATAGTCTCACCAATTCATTTTTGTGTGTGTGTGAGTGTGTTCAGCATTGAAGATGTGTTATAGTCTCACCAATTCATTTTTGTGTGTGTGTGTGTGTGTGTGTGTGTTTTTGTTTGTTTGTGTGTGTGTGTTTGTTTGTTGACAAATAAAACAAATCTGTTTTATAGTCTGACCAGTTCAGTTTTGTTTGTGTTTTGCACTCTTGATGTTTGGATGTCTCACCCCTTCATGTCTGTCGTGTTTTTATTTTATTTTATTTTATATAATACATAATGAAAAGTAAATCTAATGTTTCCCATTCATTTCCTCTGGTGGTCACTTGTGACTTTTTTTCTATCACTTAGACTGATAACTCTTCTTTTTGTGTTCAGATATCAAATGGATGAAATGTCACCAAACCTTGTACCTGTCAGATTAAGGAAACTAGTTTTTTTGAAGAGAAAAAAAAATAGCTTTCTGTCAAAAATGACGGAACAGTGCATGAGGGTTAAGTGAATGCTGTAGTCAGAGCGGTTACTTACTCTGATGCGCAAGTTATGAATGTGAATGAACAGATGTAGTTAAAGATACACATGAGTTCATGTAATAAGTGGAATTTGATCAAATAATAAATTAATAATGTTATAAGATTTGTTGTTTGTTTTGATTTTTTGTTTTATATATAGTTAGGATCAATTATTGGATTACATTTATGATTCAAAAAGTATGCAAACTTGCCTTTTACACATTAGCATAGTCTTAGGCAAACTATATTTCTTATGATTTTGCGTATGCCCACCTAAAATAAGTGATGATATGTATTGCCGCCAGAACAACGAGTATGCTTTTAACACAGAACTTTTTCAATCTAATAACATGATACTGCAGCTCAGTTGTGTGAATTGTGTGTGTGTGTGTGTGTTTTATTATTTTAAAAAGTGTTCAGAGATTCTCTCTAAATGTGCACGGAGCAGCGGGATGTGGGAGCACGACTGATGGCACAGTCAAGACAGACACTCCGGTCTAAGCTGATCCACCTATCAGAACGTTAATTTCAGACGCGATTGGATATTTGCTAACCAATCCTATTTTCCGTTTCAGTAAAGGGTGGGACATTTCCGGTGTTTAATGCTGATGCACAAGCATCCCTAGAGTAACCATAATTTGTGCTGTAAATTTATTTCCCTGTTAAATGTAATATATATATTTGTATTGATATATTCACAGTATGTCTACCTCTTCAGACATTACTACACCAATGCTTTTACAAGACACTGGATTAAATGTATTTCTGATTTGTTATATCTGCTTTGCAGAAACCTGCGTAGGGCAGTAAATACAATCAGAATTTCTTATTTCCAAATAATGTTTCCTCAGAAGTACTAAAAGATTTGTTACTTGAATCATTAAGAGGAATCAGAACTGGAATCTGTAAATTCCTAATGGTTCCCATCACTAATTAAAGTAATATCACACTTGCAATTGTGCCGTTTTGTCCGTATATTGACGGAGTGATTACCTGCAATCCCGTGCTGATATACGGGAACAACAGCACTCTCGCTAGTGTAATATTTCTTTGCTAGGGTTTTTCACACTGCGTTTAACTCTGGGTTATAGTCTTTTTTTAAACCCTTGCAAAGCAATGTTTCACACTTCTAATTTTAAATTTTAAAAAGAGATGATTTGCTTGGTGACATATCCATTTAAAGGTTGCATGTCCGTTGTGAGCTGTTTTTGTTCAATAGTTGTAATGGAGACCGCAAATAAGAATGTTAGCCCGTGGTTTACAAATGTACAGTGTGATACCTCTGAACATGAATACTAGGGCTAAAACGATAAGTCGACATTATCGACAACGTCGCTGATAAAAAATTATTGACATATTTTAGTTGTCGAATAGTCGTTTGATCTCATTGGACATAGCATGAAGAAATGCATTTTCGATCAGTTCAGCTGCCTGCCGCCTTTTCCCCATTGAAAATACGGAACCCGCAGCTACCGAGGAACCATGTAAAACCTCCTTTTGTTATGACTGCAAAGGAGAGGATTCACACTGAAATAATAAACCGGATAATAAACTGCTGCTTTCTTTAAACATGAAGAAAAGAGTGTAAAGATGCCAAACAAAAACGTAGAAATAATCTATATTAGATTATATAAAACACTGATTGAATGTTCCACAGAGATCAGACAAAGTTAGCAAACATTAACTGCACTGAAGTTGATGCAATTCATTCATTTTTATTTCCATAACGGCATGCTTTCGGTGCTCGACCTTCCCCATAAGCGCTATCTTTGAAGCAGCCACAGGACGTCTCATGCAGGAAAACGACTTGATTGGACCTTGGACTGATAGAATTTAGGCAATTGAATTAATTCATTATCGAAGCTACATATGTTTTTGGAAGTGAGATTCTCGTCTGTTGCAAGCGTTTGCCACAACTTTAGATAATAGTATGACGGCTTCCGACGTATTTATTCATAATAAATCATGTGACGAAAGAAGAAATCGGTGGTACACAGCTCTATTAAGAAGAGAGAGTTTGTTTTTTGTAAGTTAAAGATGGATCGAAATCAAAGTAACAAAAAGTAGAGAGAGGGGTAGTCTTATCCCATTAAGCACTGCAACAGTTTTTTGGCTTGTTTTCCAATATAAATATCTAAAAATTCCTATAAAGGAAGGTTCATTTGAGGAGCTATACTGCAGAAGATAGTCACATTTGTTTTTAGAGAAAGTTGAATGATGTGTATTGTCTTGCTGCACTGGCAGAAGTATAAACAAAGGAAAATACACTTATATTCTCTGAAAACATGTCTAACATGTCTATACTGTATGTTCTTTTTCGAGTAAATGTATCTTGTTTTAAAGATTTTTAGATATTTGTAATGGAAAACAAGACACAAACACTCGATAAGAATAGGATTTGTTTTTGCATTACATTTTTCACTGAGTTAAATTTAAAGTATTATTTCCTGTAATAATAAGGTAATTTAGAGGTATTTTTAAAAGAAACTTCAATCCACTTTTTGTATTTTTTGTAAGAACATTTTTAAAACAACCTTTCAACTTGAAACACAAGCTGAATTGTTGGTTAAGAACTAATGATAAATCGGTGAAGAATCGCTGATTAATCGGTCTAATAATCGTTAGATTAGTCAATAATCCAAATAATTGTTAGTTGCAGCCCTAATGAATACCCGAATCCTCAAAGATCACATTTGTACCTCTTACGTTGATTTTTGACTGTGTGGTCATTTTCACAGGCCTAGAAGTGAAAGTGGAAAATGAAGAACTGAAGGAAGTGGAGGAGAAACGTCATGATCTAGAACCTCTTAATGTCACAACTGAGGAAAAATCTTCAAGTTTACCACAGACTGAAAATAGTTTGTCTCAAGAAACAACTCGTAGAACAGAAGCCGAAAATCCTTTCACGTGCCGTCAGTGTGGAAAGTGTTTTACACATAAAGGAAACCTTAACAATCACCTAAGAATTCACACTGGAGAGAAGCCTTTCACATGCCCGCAGTGTGGAAAAAGTTTCACAAGTCAAGGACACCTTAAAGATCACATCAAAATTCACACTGGTGAGAGACCTTTCACGTGCCCTCAGTGTGGCAAGAGTTTCACACGTAAAGGAAACCTCAGGGATCACATCAGAATTCACACTGGAGAAAAGCCATTCACGTGCCCTCAGTGTGGAAAGAGTTTTACATGTAAAGGACAGCTTAAGAGTCATATAGGTATTCACTATGAAGAAAGCTCTTTCACGTGCCATCAGTGTGAGAAGAGTTTTAAAGTAGAAAGATACTTTAAGAATCACATGAGAATTCACTCTGAAGAGAGCTGTTTCACATGTCCTCACTGTGGGAAGAGTTTCCCGTTTAAAGGACAATTCGAGGATCACGTAAGAATTCACACTGGAGAGAGGCCTTTCACATGCTCTCAGTGTGGAAAGAGTTTCACACAAGTACAAAGTCTCAGAATTCATCTGCAGTTTCACTCTGGAGAAAGACGATTTAATTGTGAGCAGTGCGGACAAAGATTTGTTTCGGCATCAAACCTTAGAAGACACGAGAAAACGCACACAAACAAGAGGCCCTACGTGTGTTCTGTTTGTGGGAAGAGTTTTGTGTTTCTCGACTACTTTAAAGAGCACCAGGTAATACATACAGGTGTTAGAGCTCATGTGTGCTCGGAGTGTGGAAAAGCATTTGCTAGAGCCAGAGAGTTGAGACGGCACAGAAGAATCCATTCTAGGGAAAAACCTTGCAAATGTTCACATAGTGGAAAAAGTTTCACTGCATCTAAAAGTCTGTAAGTACACGAAAGTGTGCATACTGGCACTGGCCTGAAAGATTCAGCGAATCAAGTTATTTAAAAGCTCATTTTAAAAGCGCTGTCCACAAAGAGTGCTCAAAATGAGTTCATCAAGACTAAATGACCATATCCATGCTAAACCATTTTAGTTTGAAATTGCATTCATTTAGCTGCAATGACATTTTCTTTCACAGAAAATGGAGACTTTCGAGATTTGAAAAATGATGACGTTAAGTTTTCAATTCAAAGCAGATTAGTGGCCTTTGATGGAAATACATTCGGAGAAGGTCAAAGTAATTTTTCAGACAAGTGTTTCTGAAATGCCACAATTTTTCTTGGAATGCATTTATGATATGTTTGAGTAGCAATGGTACTAACTGTGCATAGAGACATTTGTGAAACTATGGGAGCATTAGTCTATTACATCTATTCATATCCGTAACAGTTTAAGTTGTGTGCAAATCATTGTTGTGATGCATGGAGATCTAAAAACACTTGAGAATGAAGTAGCAGAACATTGGAAGCTTAACCAACAAGAGTCAACAACTCATACTGTGTGAATGATATTATGCCATTTAGATTTTGTAATAAAGAAAAAAAAACATATTGGTTGCTCCAGAATTTCAAATGTGTAGTTTGTGTCTAGCTTTGCCACGTGCAAGTTTATTTATAGGATGTTGTTTATTTGTTGTTCTAACTTGGGGTGGGCCATACCAGAAACGATTACCCTATAGAAATTTGTCAAACTTTTATAGTTTGGTTTTTCTGTCATGTGCAAATGCCACCACCTGGTAGGGAACATATGAAGCCAATTTAGGGACTTTATTTTGAATCTGAAAAGTATATGAACATACATGAAAGTGCGCTATTTAAAGTTACAATTTACTGCTACAAATCTTTCTCAGTTTCACATTTTCACATCCAATTTCCATAGCCTATATTACATTTTTTTCAATCCAATTATTTTTATTTAGGCTATTTATGTATTTAATCTCTATCTATTTACTTCAAGTTAAATATTGTAATTTGATTCATTTCTGAGCTGGCGTATAACTCGTAATTGAATAATGTTTTGGAATAGAGAAAATGAATAAAATTATCTTTGAATGAATGGGAAATTCAGTTTGAATTCAGCTCTGAAGCTACATGATTTCCATGATAGTGGGCAAGGGCATTTAGTTGCCTTGAACACTGCAGCATGAAGCATTTACATGTTTCCATTGATCAGGGGGTCTTAATTTATAGGGTTTAATTGATCATTATTCTATTACCATGCAGAGGTAGGTCTGTGCTATACGCTTTCAAACTACACTTTCTATTTATCTGGAGAGATTTGTATTGTATTACTATGTTATTATTTCTCTCTCTCTCTCTCTCTCTCTCTCTCTCTCTCTCTCTCATATATACACACACACATATATATATATATATATATATATATATATATATATATATATATTTGTCTATTTAGTAATACAGTTAAGTTTAGAAAGTCCAGGATGTTTTGGGCTGGTACATTATTAAAACTGGTGCAAAATTGTGACCCCCACTCTGGTTATGAATGGGGGAAACCGGAGGTTGTTTTCACAATTTATTCAAAATTGTTACAACACAAAGTTACAACTTTCCCCGATCTAACATTAATGACAAAATACAACAAATTTTGACGGACATATATATATACTGTATCCAATGTAATATTGTGATTTTACACACAGTTAAAGTAAAGGGTCTTTTATTTTGTCAATGGCTTGATACGACGTCATCAGTGCTGCGCCGCGGCTCATTTGAGGAAATGCTTGTATTGCCACCATAGCTGCAGTTTTAATGTATATAACACGAATTAAAGAAATAAGAGGATGTTTTTGAAGTTTTACGGATGTGCTCCAACAATATCCAGGTATATCCGTGCGAAATGGACGTTAATGATGATCGAACGTGTGTGTTATTTTACTGCGCGTAAAGCTCATCTTCACATGAAGAACAGACATGGATTTTGCCTTGCCTTTTTTTCCAAGCCATTCAGGTATGTTGTGGCATGTACTGTTTTTTTTTTTAAACTTGTTTTAATCTGTTGTGTGCAATTCGACAAAAATGTCAACCACACCATGTAAAAACTAAGATTTACGCAAACGAACAGTCTACCTTTTGATTGTTTTTATTTAGACAAATATATCCACTGTATTATGATGCTTTAAATAATTTATGTTCAAATAACCTTTATTTTCAGAAAAATAAGGACACGTTTGAGGAATATGTAGCACTTTTGTAATTTTTTATTATTATTATTTTAAGAGCTTCAATTATGATGTCAATGTGTTTCAGTGCTGTGTCACATCCGTAACGTTTTAGAGGTCAAGTTTAAATCACTCAAACAGTATTGTGTTGAGGACACGCAACAGGAACGAGCAAACTGACAATGGCAAGTGACAAGCCTTACACTGTAACAGTGCGATCAGACCAGAGGCGGCGAGAGCATCAAATCGACCGGAAGTCATTCATTTTCTATGACAGTCAGCATCTCTCGGCGGCGAGACTTGGGCGGTGTGTAAAGGAAAGTTCAAGTGTAGCCAACATTATGATAATGAGCTTTGAGCGTTTCGGCGGCAACCTATTGGAGTATAGAAGTACTCCACTCTAGCGAAGTCTAGAGAACACCACCATGTAAACTTTGGTTCCCACCAAACATTAGTTCCGAAGACAAAATGGAAGAGAAACTGATTATTGCCGTGGCGGGTTTTCCCGTAATATTTGATCTGTCCCTGTTTGCTTACAGGGATATAAATATAAAATAAAAAAAACGATGTGTGGACAAAGGTGTCTGAAGTTGTTGGTGTGCCAGGGGAGTTGATGAAGTGGATATTATGGTTTATATAATATTATATAATAATATATAAAAATATTTCATGAGGATATTCGCTACTTGTGATATGTCGTCAAAAGGATACCGATCGGCATGTCTGGATGTTTTGTGGCCCCTTTAAATATAGTTCACAAAACCAAGCATTCTCAACGAACTTTGCCGCCTATTTCAATTGTGTCAGAGCGTCCACGAATTTTCGATAGCGTTGTTGGCAGGGCAGCCAGAGCGAATTTTGACGCTCTCGCCGCCTCTGGTCTGAACGCACGGTAAGTTGATAAGCTAATGTATACGTTTGCAATGTTTTTATGTTTAAAATTATAAACCAGCTCAGTTGGATTTGTTATTACTCTGTCAATGTTAGCTACATGCAATGCTGGCTTCGAAGGCTGCTGCGTGCCGTTTGCCCGCTGACTTGCTTCAAATCTGGCAACCCGTGGTGGCGAAATACTATTGGGAAATGGGCAGTGGGCGGGATCATAGAGGCCAAAACAGAAATTCCGCCCCGAACAGACATTTCAAAGTACGATATACTGGCTGTAGCATTGTTTTCTGAGAAGCCAGTATTTCAACTTATGTTTCCTAAATCTCTGATAACATATTATAATAATTGTATGCTTTAGTAGAGTAAATGTATTACATTGCTCCTTTAAGTATGATGAACAAATGTTCTCCATTATTTTCTATTAATAAGCCTATATACCCTTAATAATACATTACAGTACTTCATTTAAAAATAATATTGATATCAGTGGGAGAACCACAACCACCACACATTTGTTTACCATGAAGATTCTAATAAATCGCTACTTATTGCTTTGACCTGTGGAATGTTTCAAGCTTACTGCATATGATTTAACAATGTTTGGGAAGAGATCAATTTGACTGCAATTTGAAATGTAATATGAAAAACATTTATCATCTAAAGCCATCATAACGCTGCAAAGGTGGCACAGAAGCTACATCTGAAGTGCCATTTAGGTGTATTGTTAGTAAAATACGATTTTAATGCTTTGTTCTGCCTTCTTCGCAGTCACTCTTCGATCAGGAGATGAATTCACCATTGGGAATAAATACACGGACACAGAATGTCACAAGCAGTTCTTCGATTTATTAAAAGCAAGCAAGGGGTTTACAAATGCATCCGGAAAGTATTCACAGTGCTTCACTTTTTCCACATTTTGTTATGTTACAGCCTTATTCCAAAATTGATTAATTTAATTATTTTCCTCGAAATTCTACAAACAATACACCATATTGCTAACTTGAAAGAAATTTGTTTAATTTCTCTAAATCCTCCATATATGGGGTTGTTTCCTCTCGCTTACAGAAGAGCATTCTTATCAAGTACATTTTTTGCTCAAGACCGTGCCGAAAACATAAAAAGCAGATTCTGCTTTTCTCACATTGCCCACTTTTGTCTGGAAGAGTCAAGTTTCTCAGATGTCTATTAAAAAAATCACTTCCTGTTTACCTTATATTCTATCTTTTACTCATTACCATCATATTCCTCCCAGTGTGTCCCGTAACCATTTCTATCAGCATCTTCAAGGTTTATCAGAGTGTAATTAGCATTCAAAGGGTTATCAATGGTCCTATTGACCAATGCTTAGCACATGTAATCACACAACAAATCAGTAATGCTATAACAATTACTTCCTATAGGTACTAAAGCATTCAAAAAGAAATAAAAAATTCAACCATTTAACCATATCAATACGTCATTAACATCATCTACAGTTTCTCTCGCTGTCAAGTCCGCTGCTATCTTCGTCATGTTTTTCAGGCCCATTTCTATGGCATGTCCATCTTCATCGTTTTCTGGAATGAAAGTACAGCAACTCGTTCCCACGATAATACATACTCCTCCACTGGCAGTTGATTTACTAGACAAGGACAAGTCTATTTTGTAGAGCTGTTAATCTTAGGCCCTTTAGTTCTTGGCATACTGCATCAAACGTTGTTATGTCGAATTCATGAATAATATCAGTTCATATCTAGTCATTTCAACTTCTTTCTGTATTACTGCAACACCCACTTGTGGGAACAGTGCTCCAAAGAATTTCTCTGTTCCTGTCCATAATCTGTGTTCTCTTGGTGTGGTATTAGGTTTACTTAGACTACTTCATCTTCTGTTTGTTGTTTTCTCAATAGCTAATTCTACCATGGCACATCTACCTATCCACAATTCCGGCAGAGCAGTGTACCTTTATCGCTGGTGTAAATGCACTATGCAGCATATAACAACTACCTTTCTTTCCCGTCTTTTTGGCCGTAACGTTAGCTAGTTTCCACCACAAATTGGTGGAATCAACATCATCTATCCATGTCTTCGTCCTTTCTAAATCTCAAGATCCCAGTTAGGCACTGGTGCTGCGTGATCAGCTCCTCCAGTACTTTCACTATTCACTTTCAAAATATTCAGGCTCTACCCAGGTTCAGGATTCACCTGGCTTGCGTGTATCCATTGTGGTTGCAGATCTGTCAGTTATCTGGTTACCACCAGAACCGTTGTTGGACCCAGATACTTGTGCTCACTGAGCTTTGTTGGTTTCAAACCCTTTACTAGGACCTGCTGGTTTGGAACAAATGGGTGAGTGGGCTTTTCTGTGGGCATAAGGAGAGAAAGAGAAACATCACTATTTATGCTATTCAATGTTTTGACAAGGGAATCCAGGTAATCAACTACTACCACCTTCAAATCACCTGTGGACAAAGAGCAAGCACGGCCTTTGACCCAAGGGGTTGGGAAAGGCTTACCCATTAGTATTTCAAATAGAGGCTGTCTTGTTGTAGTTTTGTGCACACACTAAGCACGCATATACAATTAAAGACACTGTTTTTCTCACATTTGCAATGCAATACAATTCATTGATCATCTGTATCACCTTTTCTTTTGAAATATGTGATATGCTTTGGATAAAAGCGTCTGCCAAATGCATAAATGTAAATGTAATAATAATTTAATACATTAATGGGAAAATGAGCCAAATATCGTCTTCGCATCAGCTATTGGCGATCACTCTAACCATCGTCAATCTCCGAGATCATCATCTATCAGCACAACTCTAATGTGCATTTCTGTCTATAAATTAACAAAATGTTCAGACAGCCTCCTTACTAGTTTTTCAGACACATTTCAGTCCAATTACTTATTTGCTTTTCCTGCTGGACTGCATATGTTTTTCTGGATATCTAAGATATAACATTGGATTATTCAAACAAGCAAGCTCAAAACAAGTTAAAAAAAGTTACATTTCTTTATCATATATAGAATCTCAGCTTTCTAATGATACCTAGATTGAGCTTCTAGTCCACTCAGAGGCCTAGATATTCGATGAAACAATGGTGCAAGAAATTTAAATTGGACTGAATTTCTATGGACAGGCATATCTGTGAGGGCTAAAATGCATCATAGCGCCACCTACAGTTCAGATCTGTATTTTGGGATTGAAGGTGATTGAGGACAAATTATTTTCACTAGTAGCTGCCATCTTGTGGAATTACATTAGACTTTTTGCAGGGAGATAGGTTGAACAGAACCGGAAATACGTCATTACCAAGGACAAAAATAATGTTCATCATAAGATTGTAAACATATAAAGTGTTATTTATTAATAACTGGGGTCTTTTTTTTATTATTTGGGGGGCCAGTTTCTTTTAATTAGTCTACAGTATGTTTGAATGGTGAGCTTTTAAATTTGAGTGTGAAAAATTGCAGGTGGCAGCCCAAAAATGCAGCAGAGTTTAAGGGGTTAAGGAATATGTTGCTCTTTGCTTCTTTTTGAATTTTTCTTAAAATACTACAAGCTTATTCGTGCATGACATCAGAAAAACATCTTTGTGGGGTTTGGATCTAGAGTAATCAGATTAGATTATTTAAAAAGTGTAATCTACTATAAATTGTTACTGTTGATGTTAATAATGTTACTGATTACAATGTTGTTGTGTAATTTGTAATCCGTACCAGACTACATTTTAAAAGTAATCTACTGCAGGCACTGTGCTCAATATAGCCACAACAAACCACCATAAAGAATGATAAAGTAAAAATAAGGAGTAACTGTAAGCATTAAGCATGATTTTGTTCTCTTGCATTTTAACAGTTAATATAATATAACATATTTTTATAGTTAACTTAATATTTGTATATTAAGTTCATATAAAAAATATCATATAAAAAAAGTATACATATGTTTATTTTTCAGGTCTTGTAGTTATTGATGCCACACAGCAAATCATACCACAACATCTTCAGTGAAGCCACTCTCACAGCAATTCACCAATAAATGATGGAAATAGTCTCCTCATCCTACTGTAAAAGAGAAGAGGCTTATTGGATTTAAAAAGCAAGAAACACTCTTGAGTTAACAACACCTTATATGTGCCTGTTGAAGAGGACAGTGAAGACATGAGTGAATCAGAACTGTTCAAAATAAAAGATGAAGATACTGAGGAACAAAGAGGTTGGTGGCTGTTCTTTAAGAAAAACAGACAACATGAGGTTATTGGTGAAGTATTGATTTAATGACTGCTGAGGAATATTAAGCTTATAAAGCTTCTTGCAGTTTACCAGATTTGGTGGCTCTGTTTATAAAATCATAAGAGCTGTGAAATAATATAGTTAAACAATATAGCACTATTACAACAGAAGTGTTGGGTATAATCTGTACTGAAATCAAATGATTTTTTCACTGAAAAACTTGTTGGTTTTAAGTTTATTCAATTCTGGACATTGGTCCCACGTGATGAAAACGGGTTTCCGTAATCTAAAATTAAACTGTAGGCTCTACTCAAATACTTTGTAGTAAAGATCTAAATTAATCCAGTTAAGTTTACTTAAATTTGATCTGTCCAAATAACCCAATGAACATTGTAGCTTTAATATTAAATATTCATGTAAATCAACACAATTGGATTAAGTAAACCTAGATGGATTGTACACATTCAAATTAAGTTGAGAGCAAATGCTAAATAATTGTGTTGCATTAGAACATTTTAATTAAAGGGATCACAAAATGCTTGTTTAAAAAATAAAATAGATTTATTATGTTCCCTGAGGTCCACTGATAATGTTAGTACAGCTAAAAATTTAGTAATGTATGATTTTCCTCCCTGTCTCTGGCACTCTGTCTGAAACACTCATTTTTTGCATTAGCGCCTCCTTAAAACTTCAACATAAATGCCACTGTTATGATTGGCTAACAGCGTGCAGCTCCTCAAAATCAGCCATATTTGAAACCCAATTGGAAGAGAATGAACAATCTCAACAACATTATAAAACTACATTTCAGGGTTTACAGGTGACGCATACACAACACATTTCATCTGAATATATTAAACTGTTAATCTCAAGCACAAGTGTTAACATTCAGCACCGTAAACTATCAAACAATCATGAAATATTGTCCAATTAATAGTTGCTTTGCAAAGCTTGAATCATATTATGACAATCAATCCACGCTGACATGAGCTGAAATATGATGACGACATCCATATGATGCACAAACATAGTCCAAAGCACGGTGTGAGCTAGATGCTAACACATACAGCATTACATCACCGGTAAGGTATCAAAGACGTCCATCTAGTGCATGTTTTCATACACCAACAATTAAAAATAGCACAGATGGGCATAAAAAGAGTTGTACGGTGACATTGTGTCTTTTAAAAGCGGCCCTAGATATGTATCAAGCAGTCAAAGATGTCTGCTTAGTTCATGAATTTATACAAAAATAGTCCAGATGGGTCCCCTTTGGTGTTCAGGAATAGTGAGGCCACAGAAGGTCCTTCTCTCTCTCTCTCTCGGAGGTCGAACTGAAGCACCAGTGGGTGGGGCCAAGGCGGTCATGAATTAGTGTACCCCAAGTGACATAGTGTAGTCACAGAAGTAGAGAATGAGGCATTTTTATAAAATATCAAGGAAAATGTTATTCCTCATGACATGACCCCTGTGAGTTAATTAAGCAATCCCTAAAAATCGATTTGAGTGAACACCATCCGTTAGAAGGCTAAATCCACTTTATCATTGACATTTTATAGCAATGTGATCATATCACTTTTTGATGACTGTGTGGAATTTGACCTGGACTGTACACAATATAATAATGTTCTTGCTTGAATGTAAATGTTTTAAGTTGTAATAGTTAGTGTATTCAATAGAGCTGCTTTAAGGTAACAAGTATTACATGGGTTACACATTTCTAAAACATGAATTGTGTTCATATGAATGTCTGTGACATCTGAAGGGACAAAAACAATGAACCAGGAGGAGAAATAGACTTTATTGAGTGACAAACAAAAATAAACATTTCTGTGAAAAGTGTTTTAGAATGTAACTTGAAAATAAAGGAATTTATAATGTGTTTACTGTCCATGAAGTAACCAGTAAAGTCATTTTATTAACATTTTAGACATGCAATTTGTAGTGGATTACTATTCAGCCATTAAATTGTAGTCCCCTTTGTTTTCATTCAGTTCACATCTTTCCATTTTGAATTCTTTTTTACTTTTATTTAATTTCATTTTAGACCCAATGGAAGTGCAAGAGGAAAGTCAATTACTGAATGAAGTGGAGGAGAAGCAGCAGTATCAGGAACCTCATAATGCTAGAACTGGAGAATCAAAAAATTCCTTCACGTGCCCTCAATGTGGAAAGAGTTTCACACGTAAAGGAAACCTGAAAAGTCACTATATAATTCACACTGGAGAGAGGCCTTTCACATGCCATCAGTGTGGAAAGACCTTCACACGAGAAGGACACCTTAATAGACACACAAGAATTCACTCTGGAGAAAGGCCTTACATATGCGCTCAGTGTGGAAAGAGTTTCACACGTGAAGGATACTATAAGGATCACATGAGAATTCACACTGGAGAGAGCCGTTTCACATGCCCACAGTGTGAAAAAAGCTTTACATGTAAAGAACATCTAAATGATCACATAAGAATCCACACTGGAGAGAAGCCTTTCACATGCCCGCAGTGTAAAAAGAGCTTTGCACGTAAAGGACACCTTAAGTATCACATGAAAATTCACGCTGGAGAGAAACCGTTCACATGCCCTCAGTGTGGAAAGAGTTTCACACATAAAGGATACTATAAGTATCACTTAAGAATTCACACTGGGGAAAAACCGTACCAGTGCTCCCATTGTGGAAAGGGTTTCACTGTGTATGGAAACCTGAAAACCCATGAGAGAGTGCATACTGGAGAAAAGCCATATCCATGTCCTGCATGTGGGAAGAGTTTCAGCGAATCAAGTTATCTAAAGACACATTTAAGAAATCATTGCCCACAAAGAGAGGTTGCAATAAGTAAAGTTCATCTTAGTGAACAGTGCAAAGTTCAGATAAACCCGGATATGGAATTATTCCCAAGCGAGTAATTTCATTTAAAGGTGACTTAATCGAATCCCTCGTCTAATGACCCAACAACTGAAAAAGCACTTCCGTTGAGTTTGAAAAAAAATGGTTCCGTCACTCTTGTGATTTGTCAAGTGACCAATGAGCTTTTACTCCCACTTCTTCTCTCAACTCTGTACTTGGAAATCTTGTGACAGACCGACGACTGAAGAGAGCAAGGTTTGACACCCTAAGCCAAAATTGAGATGTTTGTGGCCGGCTAGCGGACGCCATCTTAAGAGGGAAAGTTTTCAAAATGCTTTAACCTTGAGGTGTGAAGTTTGTACTTGTTTGACAAAGGAAATTATGGGAGGCCAAAGTTTTCCATCAGAAATGTTACTTTTTAGTAAGGTTTTTGTTGTAGTGCTTGTCTTTTATGTTAGAGTATCAGTTGCACTAAATTATTGTACATGGGGGCTTTTACCATACAAGGGGAGTATTTGTCTATTTTCAATTTTGTCATTCATAGCTGTGACACAAACGAAAACATTTAAAGGAATAATTTAAAACTGGAGAACAATCCTTGCAGTGTGGGTAATAATAATATATCTATTGAAATAAAGTAATTTTGGTTACTCCAGAATTTCTACTGTGCAATTTGTTTACCAGAATCAGCCATCCTTTGGGGTGTGCAGGCTTTGCATGTTTTGAACTATTTAGGTGACAAGGTTCATGAATGTGTGTTCCAAGGAGTAAAGCCAAATGCTACAACTGTGGGGGGTGCCAAGGGCAACATTTTAGGGTATCCAAGGGGTTATTATATGCTGAAACTCTGTGAAAAGTGAAGAGGCTGATGCAGATCAGATTATTATAGGCCAGAATCAGAGCAAAGAGAACAAGAATACACTGATAATAGATAATGGGTTGGAGTGGCCACACTTATTAAGGGGTGTGTGGGATATAGGGTTATACTAGTGAACAAAGAGCATAAGTCAATAGATATTGAAGTATGGGCTGAGGCACAAATGTTAAGAAAGGTTCATTTTTATAATCCATGCAAATAGGGATGCACTTGACACAGTTCGGGGAGGCAGTAATTCTAGAATGATGTGGTGTGGGGATTTTAATGCACATAGCACGTTATGGGGAAGCACAAGCACGGATCATAATGGAAGCACAGGGGAGGAAGTAATGGATATTAAGGGATTATTGTGCTTGAACGATGGTAGAGAACAATAATTGATGTTTCAAGGGGTTGTTGTTCTGCCATTGATTCAACACTGGCTACAGAAAATCTGGCAGGATTAAGTGAATGGAATGTGTTGGAACAAACAATGGGAAGTGATCACTTCCCAATATGTTGTAAAATAGGAATAGACGTAACACAGATATTAGAGAGTAGAAATCCTTGATGGAAATTGAATACAGCAGATTAGGAAAGGTTTAAAGAAATATGTGATGAGAGAATGAATGGTTTAAATGCTTCAATTGAAGAAATGGAGGTTGAAGAACTCAATAGTAGGTTTAGTGAAATCCTGTATAGAACAGAAGAAGAAATAGGAAAAAGTAAAGGTTTTGGGGAAAATAAAACCGTTCCATGGTGGACAGAAGAATGTAGGCAAGCAATCACAGAAAGAAGAAAGCATGTAGAAAAGTTAGCATGTTATTCTTATTTACAGACTCGTAGCAATTCTGTACCTATAGGGGAAGTCCAAACTGATCTCATGAAAAGTCGTGCATTATTTACAAGTTGGCTATTTCGTATGGTCTTGCACAATGTTGTTGCATAAAGTCGTACGACTTCATCACGTGCAAATTCCCAGATGTCACATGCGGAAGTAAGCGCGAGTTCCGCGCACGGGCGTTAAGAACATACTTATTAATATTATGCCCTTACCCAAACCCCTTATCTAAACTTAACCCATCAGTAGAGTGTGTAAATATGATAGAAAGCTGTTGTGTGTCACAGAAGCAAGGAATTGTCACGTATTAGAGGGAAACGATGTCCAGCGACGTCATTGGCTGTACTGAAAGTCATAGGAATTCAAATGAGCACAGTCGCACGAAATTATACGAATTAGCCAAATTAAGAAAAGTCTTATGAATACTATCGATTTCGCCGTGAGAGTGTGTTGTGAAGTCATAGACATTAGTGAAGTATCGCATCTGTGGTAACACATTTTTCGAACTAATTCCAAGGTAATACTGTATAATGCATGGTATAATGTTATACATTTTCACTAAATAATAAAAAAATTGCAAATATAAAAAAGTTTGCTAGATTTATGCTGCTAAATATGGTAGAAACACGTCATCACAGAATGTTAAAGGGTCCAGTAGAGCCATTTGTTCCATTTAAAAATGTTATCCCCTTCCCTCACAAACTTCACTCCTTCTCATGGACTCGGTTGTACGTCAATGCTTACGTTATAGACGGAGTGAAAATGTGTAAAAACAGTTTTGCGAAGTGTTCTGCCCGTTTCTATTCAAATGGGCTTTTATCGATAAAAATGGTGTGTGTGATGACATCATGCCTAAAAAAACACTTTGTTGCATAAGTTTTGGTTTATCGTAAAATAAATCTGCCCTTATGACAGTTTTGGTAAATGGGGAGATTATTGAGACAATTGATTGAAATTAGTCAGTTTATCATTTTAATTTCACAAATAAAAGCAATCAGAAGAGGAGGAATTGCTCTTCTGATAGGATTGTAATATTGGTGCTAATGTTGGGCATATCGCAGGTTGGCACCGGTTCTGACCCGAAAGCGAATCGTCATGGTCCTGTTCAAGCTGGCAACCTGCCGGTAAAAGTAGTGGAGTAAACTTTCTGTCTCAGTATAAGAACCATCAATCGATGTGTATATGATGTGTGCACAGATATTAAAGAAACATTGATGCAGTGTACTATCAGGGTTTACATATATGATACATTCCTGATATTCAATATTTTGAACAATAATCTAATCTAAAGCATCGCCATCACAACCGCATTATGTCCCGCATATTTCCCCAGCAACTTTTAACGACCAACTGATCTTGATTATCATTTAAATGGATTTAAGCTTCATAATGCAATTTATATTTTCTGAAGAAGCAGTAAATGCGATCTGAGGTAAAGAGTGTTAGATTTAAAATATTTAAACGTTTTAAAATGTTCAAAAGCTGGTTTTCTGAAAGTGAACTCGGCATTGGACAAACAGTTCTGATAGTTTATAGTCTAGAATATTCTGAGAACGTCATTCAGCCGACTTTATTCATCTACAGAACAGGGTAAAGCTAATTTAAGTTTGTGTAAATAAAAGGGATATATATGTAAAAAATTTAAAACAAATTTCACTTGGTAATTTATTTAATATAATACAAGGAATTTTGGCAATATTTTTTCAATAGTAAGCTAAACAATACTTTAATAGAATTGGGCAAGAAGTGTTCCAAAAAGTGGTTCTCCTAGTATTGTGTATTTATTTTTAATTTAAAACATCTTTGTGCACAGAAGTTGTTTTTTGTATTGTGGGTTAATTCCGTGACTGCCGTCTATTATTTTGAATGTGTGGAAAAGAAACTTTAGTAAATAAACGGACGGATACTACGATTACATTAATCACAAACGGTGGCCATTCATTTGTTCAACGTGTACTTGTTGATGTAAATGATATGAGATATTTGTGTTGGCTCACCAGAAGTGTCATGTTTGTAGCATTGGATCCATATGCTGTTGAAATCAATCCATAATCACGTACAATAAACTGGCTTTTAAGAATGTATTCCGATGCCATGATTAATATAGGCTAACGATTGGAGTGAACTCTGTCATGTGACACTATATTTTTGCATTAATGCCAATTAAAAAAGTGTTTCCAAACCAGTTTTTCACGAAATATGATGTTTCGACATATATTATAGAAAAATATTATGTCAACATTTTAGCGATAATTTGCGTTTCCCAGCTTTATCTTGATATGCAAAAATCCTTGGATGAAAATGTAGTTACTCTCAGCCACAGTTACCTGCCAAAATAACCGGAAGTGGGAGTGGCTGTCAATGACTTCAGCCAATCACTCGCATGCTTGAGGATGCTTTTCCTCCATAATAAAACACCAATGTTATAGTTGCTTAAAGCAGCAGCTAAATGTTTGTAAATAAAACCAAGCTTCTGTAATGTCATCTTTGATTTACTTTTCTAAAATCACTGGGGATTATCATATGACTGGAGTAACGGCTTTAATTGAGGACTATAGTTCAACGCTAGTAGTTCAAAATGCATCTCATGGTGTTGAAAACTTTTCTAGATGTCTTTAATATGAATGCTTATTTTTTACCCATCACTTTGTTGACAGTTCTGAAACTAGCTATTAAACATAATAATTAGTTGTTTAATTGCATATGGGTGGTTTATTAAGCAGATCTTGGTTGAGTTAAATGTCATTCACACCATTAATAGTTTTGTTGAATTGTATTATTATCAAAGTTGTTGTAGAGTACTGTTTCAATCTTAATTGTGGTGTAATTTGAGGTCAGATGAAACGACAGAAACACAGTGAAGATGCTGACGTTCTGTATGCATAGTTCATGGTCTGGACAAAATATGATATGTAAATGCCACTCATTTGTGTAGCTTTCAATACAACTCAAATGCACAAATACATTCGACAGTAATACTAGACAAACAACAGAATAAAAATGAAACAACATTAAACATAGCAATAATTTACTAGATTGACCTACAAAGCCAAATTATAAACCAGCACTGAAGTATTTGCACTGGATTATAAAAACAGTCTTTGTTTTCAGTGAATCTGAGCATAGTTAGGCCAACACCATCTTTTAACAAGACAGATAGAGAAACATTATTTTGACAATATACCCCCATCTCCCATGGAACCTTTGCCCCTGCGTCTTACAGTCTATTGCAGATGTATCAAATCACTTTTATTGCCTCTCAACCTTATACACAAGTGCAACAGTAGGTGAACGTCTTGTGTGCAGTTCCGAGCAATATATCAGTCATGACAGTCACGAGACATATACCAATTACAATAAACATCAGACACATCAAATAAACATATGGGTGATGTACTTGTGCTATCAGGGATATGCGAATGCATAATAAAACAGGGTTCTTTTATTAACGCAGTATACATAATTTTCATCCTCGTATATTTTACAGTGTTTGGACGTTTTTTAAGTTTATACATCCTTTATTATACAATCCCTTCATGGATTCATTTTAATATTATTATAATTGTTTCCTATGCATTTTGTGATTTATATATAAATTGGTCATAAGGGCTTTTATTTTGGTCGGCCGAACCGCATTGTGTTGTTGTGATGTCATAACAGCTGCGCCGCGGCTGATGCTGTAAACGGTACTGTAAATCGGCTTTAGAAAGGTATGTTTTGAGCAGCTCAGGTGTACAAAGCGATACAACACGTTCAAAAGTGCTTCAAAAACATAATGATGTTGCTGATAGAATATAATTTTTTTTATTAGGATAATGACCGAATGTAATCTGTAAATGCACATGTAATGATAGTTCGTGTTTTAAACCTGTGAGTAAAGAGCATTGACGCATGAGATACAGAGTGATGGATTTCGATTCTTTTCTTCTTCTTCAGTAAAAGAGGTAATTGCATCATCATAATCACTGGAGGGGTTTCCGTACAGCATTGATTTGTTTTCCCCCAAGAGGAGTGAAGACATGTGTGATCCAGAACCATGCAGAATAAAAAGTGAAGATACTGAGGAACTAATAGGTTGGTGTCAAAATGTAGAATTATTCATCAATTACCACCTCACACACTCATTTATTAGCCTCAGTTTATTAGATTCAGTGCAGAATATGTGGAACAATCTGCAGATTCTACCTGGGCCTGTTTATTACTCATTTATAGTCTGAGTTCATTGTTTGCATTTTAATTGGTGTTTATGTTAGGGATATGCTTTTTTGGTGTAGTTTGTAGTGAAGTAGTCTAACCCACAAAAAATTAGTATTGAATACTTGCAATTTAAAACAGATCGGTGCCTTTTAAACCTTGTGTACTGCCACCGTTTATTCGAGCATTGTCCAAAGCACCTCACCAATATGGGAACATTACTCACAGCAGATAACTTAACATGTGAGTGAGCTTCTTGAAGTGTACGTTGATGCAATGTAACATCTTAACTTCTTGACAAGACATTAAACATCATTAGTACAGAACGTGTTGCACATGAGAAAACGTTGTCCTTAATTTTTGAGGGCCAGACTTTAGTTCTAGAACATACTTGCCCTTATGTTTACCGTAGTTCATCCATTATGTAAATGTAGCATTAACGCCATAACCACAGGTAAGACAAGGGGTTCTCAACTTTGAAGAGCGCGGGGGCCGCAAAGCAGGTTCCCTTTATGATCGAGAGATGCACTGTTTTTTATTTATTTATTTAATTACAAAATAATAGTAATAATAAAATAAAAAACATTTGGTTTGATTGCCCTCTTTTAGGGGTTTGTATAGGTTAGTAATGTAAATCGTTAAAAATGAACCATTTGGTTGAAGACATCTCTGCAATATTTAGGGTGAACTTAATTTCTTTCATTTCTATTCATGATTGGGATACCTCTGAGTTCTCCAAACTGTTTTGTCACCTGACACTGATTGACTCATGCCTGTAATAGTGACAAGCAAGTGTGCAAGAGAAACTTGAAGGAATAGTTCACCCAAAAATGAAAATACTCTCATCATTTACTGAGAAATATATTCATATTTAAGTCCTTTTTTAATATCAATCTCCACTTTCAGTTCCACATTCTTCTTTTGTTTATGGCAATTCACATTCTTCATGCATATTGCCACTTAATGGGCAGGCAAGAGAAAGGAAGAGTTTTATGGATTACTTTTACGCTGCCTTTATGTGCTTTTGTAGCTTCAAATTCTGGCCACCATTCACTTGCATTGTGTTCTAAAAAAATCAGCATTTGTGTTCAGCAGAAGAAAGAGTCGTACACATCTGGGATGGCATGAGGGTGAGTAAACGATGAGAGAATATTGATTTTTGGGTGACCTATCTCTTCAAGACAATGGATGTCACCTAACTGTGGTTTGGTCAATTTTGCTTGTCAATGTACATTAGTAGCCTATTTGTGATGAAAAATAATAAACAAAACAAATTTAGAAATGACCCTACTCAACCACAGTCAGTGAGTCAGTGGCGTTTATAGTATCTTGCTGTCTAGCAGATTGAAGGGTTTGAATTCCATAGCATTTGGGTCATTCTATGAAAATGGTGGCTTTTTGAACAGACAACTTTTAAAAAATGTAATTCTTTTTTTTATACCAAAACTTATAGTCAGATAATAGTTAACCTCTTAACATTATAAATCAACTTAAATGACAGCTTAATGTATTTTGATATTTTTACTACATTACATTAAAAAATGCTTGCGCTGCCTTTTTGTCACTGGTGTTACCTATATTTTAGATGACAATTCAGGCTTTCCAGAATGTAATATGACTATTTAATTTGCATACATAATCAAAGACAGAAAAAGTTAATGTAATATTAAGAAATTGTCTTGATTAGTAATAATTTACTTTAAACAGGTATGTGTAAAGTTCTATTGTGTGACATTTTTTATTTCTACCATTGTGTTTTTTGTGGTAACATTAGAAATAATTGAGGTTGAGTGATCAAAATTGAACGATCATATTCTTAAAATGCTTACTAATGAATGCAGCAACAGTTAGGTAGATACAAAAACCATATTCTAGAAACTGGGCAACTCTGTTGCCAGAACACCAATAAGCCATGCAGTAACACCAGTGACGCAATGTGAAACCAATGACATAACTTAAGATTATTTCAAACAAATGTTTATAAATTTATTAGTGATATTTTTCATTACAAATAATTATTGGTCGGATTTAGACCGAACGATGAAGCCTATTGACTAAAATGTGTCTTTCATAACACAACATTGTCATACAAACATAAATCATATCCACTAGAACATTAGAACATTGAACGCAAACTAATTTTTTTTTTCCAACAGTGCTGATATGAACATTTTGTATGGAATATATGTTTGTCTTTTTACACATTCAGGTGCTCCTCCAAGTACTTCCAGATACTGTGGTCAATCTGAACTGATCTTTTGTTCACTGGCAGGGGCTCTGGCATCAGACAAACAATCTGGTCATCTCCATAATAGCTGATATCATCTCTTGGGCTTGGCCAGTAAAACTTGTTGACGCCATTCCTGTGCATGCACTTAACTTTCACATTATGTTCTTCGACCTCCAGTTTAATGCCAGGGTATGGTTGTTCGTCGTAGTTCACGATGCACCACTGTCCACTGTGGTGAGACTCGATGACATCTGGACGAAGTGGAGCTGAGGTATCCGGGTTGATGACACCTGGTTGATATGGAGGTGAGAGATCACGGCCATTAGCCAACATTGTCGGGAGGGTGACTTCTTGGAGTCCATAACATGGACAATCCCACATGCCTTCCGATGCTTGGCAGAGACAACATATGTCTCTATATTTTAGGATGCCAGGTGTGATACTTATAACCTGGTGCATTCGCATGGTTCCTTTTATGATTACCAGAGGTACCCCAGACATCATCTGTGCCTTTCTTTCCACCTCTTCCTCGCTGACATAATACAACTGTATTTGACTGCCAGAGTTTCTCAACTCCTGATAGAAAGACATTGCATCCGTTATATCTTTCCCGTGGCGGACCAAGAGGTCTACTGACCTCTTTAATGAACCCTCCACTCCATCCGGAGCACCCTTTCTGTGACTGGCCTCGAAAAAGTTCCACGTAGTCCCTAGGGGTGTGACGGTTATTATATAACCGTGAGACCGACGGTTATAGTTGAAAACCGTCATTAGAACTCCATAACCGCCAAAACCGTGTAATTAAAATATTTTTTACAAAAAAAAAATAATCATAGAGAATGTTTAAATACTAATTCAAAACAACAGTTTAACTTTAACTTTTAAACGCGCAATCCAACGGACCACTGAGGCGGCGCGGCACATTACTTTCTAGAGCAATTAAATAGGCCTACACTGTCCGCCTGTTTTGTTATATACATCCCTAATAAAGTGCCTATAATATTTCTATTCTGAAATAATATCGGCATTATAATTATTATGACTATGATATGATGAATGATTTTTCATTAGGCTATTTTTGGTGCGCATACGCTGCAGCGTGATCAGCGTGGTGCATGGGAGCGGACGCGCTGCCTGCTGCAGTAGCCGTCACTTTACATGTGAGAACTTCGTGAAGAAAGGTAAAACAGATGGATCTCGTTGCGAAAAATAATGTTACATCGCCTATATGGGCACATTTCGGGTTTAAACCAGATGGCAACGGAAAACCAGAAAATCTTGATGAGCCTGTGTGCAGAATATGCGGAAAGACGGTATTTGTTACAAATGCCAACACCACCAATCTCCGTAACCATCTGAAGATTAACCACCCCGCGGCTTACGCGCCCTTGGATTAACCACTGCTTCTGCTGCCGCTCAACCATCCACATCTGGTCAGAGGCAGTTGAATATGGCCGAGGCATTTTCCAAGGCGATCGAAATATAAAAAGACTGCGACAAATGGAGAGTACTAACAGATAGTGTGACTCGATATTTGGTATTAGGAATGGTACCCTTCCGGACAGTGGAAAAAGTTCATTTAAAGAAATGTTGCATACTTTCGACAAACAGTACGAGTTGCCTGGGAGAAAGTACTTCTCTCAAACAGCTGTTCGGCCTTGTATAGTAAGGTAAAGGATGAGGTGCAAAGAGAACTCCAGGAAATCAGTAATTTTGCACTGACAACAGATATGTGGTCAAGCGTGAATATGACCCCATATATGAGCCTGACCGTTCACTACCTCGCAAAAGACTGGTCACTGAAATCCAAGTGTTTGGAAACAAGCTACACGCCTGAAAGCCACACAGCGGAACACTTGTCCGAATGCCTGCAGTTAGGCTTGCACGACTGGGGTCTGGATGAAAAGAAGCTGTCGTGTATCACTACCGATAATGGAGCGAACATTGTTGCTGCAGTAAGGCAATTAGGATGGCCGTGGCTAAATTGTTTTGGACATAATTTGCATCTGGCTGTTACCAACGGTGTAAACAGTGAAGCTGCCCGAACAGGCCGAGCTCTAGGTCTATGTCGGTCCATAGTGAGCGCTTTTTCTCAGAGCTGGAAGAAAAAGAGAGAGCTGATAAAGGCACAATCAGAACTTCAAATCCCACATCACAGCCTTATTCTGGTAAGAATTGTTTTAGCCTACGATAGTTAACTCTATATTATACTGTTCTATTTATATGCATGCTAAATTAACAATAATTTTAAGCAATGCTGATATGGGTCTTGCAGATAAGGTTATATACTAATATCAGTGTTGGGGAGTAACGGAATACATGTACCGGCGTTATGTATTCAGAATACAAATTATGAGTAACTGTAGTCTGCACAGAACATAAAATATTCATTTTATTTTATTTTTCGTGTTCGCATTTATGAGGAAAAAACAATGTTACACGTGACAGTTCCCCGTTACGGACATGAGCGCTCTGAAAGCGCCACTAAAAGATGCTTTAAAACTTTCACAGAGACATCAAACAGAAAGCACAAAACCTTTCTTTAAAGTGAATTTCGTTTTGTATTAATTGTATCTTAATTTTAATCAATGTTTCATCAACAAATTGCATGGATTTATTTAATAAATAAGAAGTAAATATAACACTTGCTGATGGGCATGCATTCTGTATTCTTGTAACGAAATACGTTTTGAAAGTATCCTTCCCAACACTTACTATCATAGAATAGACTGTTTACTCATTAGATTTTCGTTATGATATACTATTAGTTTTTGCCAGAATTGGTTTCAGATTATGTTTTCATCTGCATATAATCAATAAAGGCAGACATATAGGCTATAGCATGGTAGGCTTATTCGTTTTCTTTTTTTCTATTACGTCCTCTTCCAATAATCAAGTATTTTATTTCACAGGATTGTCCGACACGGTGGGGAACAAAACAGAAAATGGTGGAGAGAATTTTGGAACAAGAGCAAGCGATCGCACGTGTCCTGGTCTCAGATAGAAAGCACCAGCATCTGATTCTTAAATGGCAAGATAAAGAAGTTTTAACATCGCTTCAAGAATCTCTAAAACCTGTGGCTGACTTCACCGACATTCTCTCTGGGGAACGTTATGTAACAGTTTCTTCAGTAAAGCCTGTCCTGCAACTGTTGAAATGCGATCTTTTAAAACCAAACCCCAATGAAACAGAACTGACACAAAATATAAAACGCAAAATGTCCAGCGTACTGGAGGACAAATACAGTGCCCAAGTCACTCAGGAGCTTTTGGCAAAGTCATCTTTCCTTGACCCAAGATGCAGAGGCAATGGGGGGGATGGATTGGAGGAGACAAGAGATGCACTCCGGGGGGAAATTGTATCAGCTGACGAGGGAAACGTAGGCGAAGTTAGTGGTGCTTCTGAGGCTGCTACTGCTGGGGATGATTCGGGAGAGGTCTGTGCACCCCCCCCCCCTCCCAAGAAGAAAAATCTTGGAGATCTCCTTAAACGGAGGTCTGAAATCTCTGCTCCTTTACCGATCAGAGCGCGCGCTGACACGGAGTTAACCCGCTATCTCCAAGAACAGCCAATTGACTCTACGGCTGATCCACTAGCATGGTGGAGAGACAATGAAACGCGCTATCCGCTCTTAGCAAAATTGGCACGCAAATACATGTGTATTTCTGCTACAAGCACAGCATCAGAGCGAGTTTTTTGCACTGCGGGTAACATAGTTACCCCTGTCAGAGCGTCACTAAAACCGAGTAAAGTGAACATGTTGGTGTTTCTGTCACGGAACTTGGAAGTCGAAAAAGATTAGGACTTTAAAATGTCATTGCACTTTTTGGTTTCCTGAATTTAGTTAGTTTAATTAAGTTATTATTACAACAGTCGTTCTTTGTTTTTTTCTTTGATAAAGGTAGATTTTATCATTTATTGTTTATTTAGTAATTTAGGCCTAGTCATTAATTTTTATGCAGCTCTTATAGAATTTAATTAGCCTATTTTTTAAAGGATTTGTTTACTGTGTGTGATTTATTTAAAACAAAGCACGTTCATTGCAATTTTATTTTTATGTTAAGTATTTGTTTAGCTACTGTGTGTTCACTGCTAATTGTCCTACTGTTCATTTTAAATAAACATAGAGCAAGTAGCTAATCAGTGTCTGCTCGTTTATTCAAACTAAGTTTTCCTTTGCACTCGCCCCCCGACGGTTATGTTATGAACCGTCACATTTGACTCAAGTCATAACCGTCATCACCAATTCTGAAACCGGCACACCCCTAGTAGTCCCCTGGAAGCCCTTCTTGTAAGGTTCTGTGCAAACCATGTAAAAGTTGCCCTTTTGTTTATATTGTGTGGCTGGACCATCACTGAAGAAATGAAGATGTTGCACGGCAGGGTACTGGTGTTTTATCATGTCCAGGATGGGGTCCAGGTGAGCCCATATGGCTGCTGGATCATGCCTTCTGCTGGGTGAGATGGTGCAGAAGGAGATGGGGGGCTCCTCCCCCACATAGATGACACCAGTGTGAAGCGTCACTTGCTTGTGTGACCCCCCGAAGTGAACTGACTGGATCTCTGAAGCGTACTTGCAAGTGAAGTTCTCACTAAAGTCTATATGGATCAGGCAATCATTGGTCAGGTTTTCCCTCAGAGTCCGGTAGATGCTGTACTGCCATCTGATGTTGAACAGATGTCTCCTGAATGTAAAGAGCCTATTTTGGAATTGGGTCACCAGCTCTTCTTCTGTTATGGCTATATCCTTCTTCACAGTGATTAAACTACTTTTCTGTTGTTCTTCATTTGCTCTGCTGTGGCCTCCAGAAACATCTTCTCCAGACACCACTGGGTGAGCGATACCTCTTTGTTGGATTGCTGTCTGGCTGGTGGTACAGTGGAGTGTTCACATTCTTGGCATTCACCATAGGCGCATGTCTTTGAATTGTTACAGACTGTGCTATCTGCCATCTCCTCCAGATTGCTGGACTGTGAAAGGCCAAGTTTGTGCATTTTATCCACCATAAACTGTAAGTTCTCATGTGTCTTGCACTGGCAAGTTTCTCGGTCTCTCTCCTTTGGTGTCACCACCCAAAAGGGTCTCAACCTGCAGAAGAAGGCATATGAAATGTTTTGCCCATGCTCAGCAACAAATTTCCTGTGGAGATTTTTCTGGGAATCACAAAGGAGCCTCCTCTGTTTATTAATTTTTCTTAGTGTGATAGTATTTTTTCTTGCCAGGGGTTTGCCTGCTGACATCATCTCTTAGGTAGAACTGTCCTACAACTCTCTTGTTTATTTCGGCCAAGCTTGTTTGCTGAGCTCTGTTTTGTGGCTTCCAGGCTTTGTATGAAAAACCAATCATCTGCTGGCACAACTTTTTGAATTTGTATTTCTTTATCAGCTTTCCTGTCAGTATATTTACAACCACCTGTTTGGCTGTCTGCTTTGGCTGCTTTGTACTTTGCTCTTAGATCCCCCAAGAGAGCATAATGGAAGTTTAGAGTTCTTCTTATTGATGAAGAGGCAGGACAGTCTTGTAGAGTGCTTCTCGTCTTCGTTCTTGGACTTTCAAGGTCTTGATTTTTACCCTGCAAACGGTGACAACGTTTCTTGTATTTGTGGTATAGTCTTTTGTGCTTTTCTAACTTCTCTTGCAACTCCTGACATTTTCTTCGGCTTATCTGTACTTCTCTCCTGCGCACTCTCCGCCCTTGGATTCGTTGTCTGTAAAGCATAAAGATGTAATATATAAAATTGTATTCGATTTCCAATGTGAGATGCATGCAACATAATACAACCATGAAATCTTACTCTATTTCTGTCATGCCTATACACAAAACTATGCAGCTTGTTAAAACAGTATATATCAATGATTGTGCCATGTGACAAATATTGTGTAGGCCTACTTCAAGGGATAGTTCACCTAAATTACAAAATGACATATTGGTTTCCTTACTGTATAAGCAGTCTAGTGGATAAGTACTTTTGTCTTCCTACAGACACATTGTCTTAAATTCTTTAATTTTTTTTTTTTTCATTTATTTATTTCATTCATTTAAAACAAATACAACGACAGCATTTATCATGAATGAAAAGGAGCAGAAAGAAGTAAAAACTTATAATGTCTGCCCCCTATAAATTCTGACCTTGCAGTACTGGGTTGACTGTCTGGAGTGGATGGTGGGTCAACACTGTCTTTTCTGCTCTAATTCTCTCTCTGTGTTTTGCCTGTCTGACCCGCCATTTACTTTGCTCCTGTCTTTTTCCCCTTTCTGTGAGATCCTTCACTCGCTTTCTTTTTTGACTCTCTAGATCCTTTAAATAAGTCTGGTGTTTCTGGTTAAGATAGGCTGCTCTGCGGTCTGGGTCAGTGTCCCTGCGCTGCCTGTAGAGTTTTTGCCTTTCAGCAGCACTTAATTTCGCCATATCTGTCAAAAGGAAAGCCATATTATGTATGTACAATATTTAAACAGTAATAAAATGCTAATAAGTCTTTATTAATATAATCGTTAAGGCTTTTATGAAATCTTATGTTGAGAAAAATGTTAGTGGTGTTATTGATTGTCACTGGTGTTATCATCATGTCACTGGTGTTACCAGCAGCAACAGTAACACCAGTGACGATAACACCAGTGACAAATTTGCAGACGATGGGATATCTGAGATGGCGGCCACAGTAGCTCAAACTACACTTCTTAAATTGTAAATAAATCACTTAATCATGCAATTTGAACAATTATTTTAATCAAATTTCCTTTCCCCTTACTATAAACTGTAGAACACCAGTGACGCATCTTAAGTCCTCACATGAAACTATCAAATTATTTATCAAATTGCTAAAAGATGAAGAGAGAGTGAACACTCACCATGTGCTTTTCAAAACAGCTCCGCCTCCAACGAGCCTTTGACCCAGGAAGAAGTTGGCAAGGATGTTTAATTTTTTCAAAGTGGTGTTTTTTATAAATTGTAACACCAGTGACATGAAATTGAGGGACAGCTATTCCCTGTAAATTATTTATAATATTTAGTTGATATTTTAGTTTTTTAAGTAGTCCACTAAATAACTATACTTCTTTCATTTGTATTATGACATTTAAAGGGGGAGAAAAATATATTTTTTAACTCAAAATATGTCACTAAACAAGGACTCCTGACCCGAGGGACAAGCCAATTTCATGGTACTGACCGTATTCTACAATATATAAAAAAATTGCTTTTCAATATAACTGTCTTACATATGTTTTATTAACAATAAAACACTTAAATTAAAACAAAAAACAGATATTTTTACACTTTTTAGTGTTTTTCCTGGTGGTTAAGGCCGGGGCCATTTTCGTAGAATGACCCATTTAAACTAGAAAATTCTCAGAAGAATTCAAATGGGTTGCTAAGTTTTTAACTTTTTTGTTTTTCGGTATCGAGGGTCATTAAAATATGGGACAAATCCTATTCTGTTTTGATTCGATTAGAGACATACTATTTAATCTTTAACCTGTTGATACACAATTTCACCGCCCTTGGGAGTGACGTCACTCTGCTTACATTTACAATATTATTTACCGTCTGTGTTATACATCTTTTCAAATGTCTAAGGGTTCATCGTTGATACCCGATCTCTGTTTCACGATAGCAATGCTCCAGAAACAGCAATTTAGTTATTTGTCACACAATAGCAACAATATCTGCAGTATCGCTGCCTGGTTTGAAGAGTGGATAGTGTTGTATAGAAGGTAACACAGAAGAAAGAGGCAGATCAGTTTTTTTTATTTAATAGTAAGAGGTTGGAAGCTAATTCCACCACAGAGGAACAAAGTGAATGAGTGGGGGCATAGACCTGAAGGAGCAATGACTCTCCTGAAGGTCATAGTCAATGTTTTAAATTTGATGTGACGTCCGCAATAAAAAAAACCCTCTTTGGTTTAATGAAGACACCACTGTGTTCTGGACCATCTGAAGTGGCTTAATCATGAGAGCTTGGAGGCCAGCCAACAGAGCATTGCAGTAGTCCAGTCTTATATTAACAAGAGCTTGGACAAGGATCTGTGGTATGCACACAGAAAAGGTCTGATTTTCCTGATGTTGTAAAGAGTGGTTGCTGAGACGTGGACAGTGAAGTTAAGCTGGTCATCAAACACCACTTCCTAGTATCTGGCTGTCCTGGTTGGCATTAAGTGTAGTTGAACCAAGATGAATAGTGTGGTTGGGGTTAACAGATGGGTTGACTGGGACAACAAGGAGTTCTGTCTTGGCAAAATTGTGCTGAAGATGGCTGTAACAGTATATGGCCGGGCAAGGAGGAGGCAGGAACAGTCAACATAAAGGTTTATTGATAAAAATGAACTTAAAACAACATAAAACATAAATGAACACAGACGCACATGCAGCGCGGCCATGTGGATCTCTCTCGACCTGGCGTCTCCGGCTCCCTTTTATCTCGCTCTCCCACTGATCACCTGATTCAGCACCGGCCGTGCATCCTCACGGCCTGGCCACATCCACCTCGTGGCCACAATATCATTCTTTCATCCAGAACAATATCTCTGAAAGGCAGGCAGAGATACGAGCCGAGACAGAGGGGTCATCAGACTGGAATAATGGGTAGAGGTGTGTATCATCTGCGTAGTAGTGGTAGGAAAAGCCATGTGCCTTTTAAGATCAGTCTAAGTGATGTTGTGTAGATCAGGAAGAGGAGGGGTCCAAGCTATGATCCTTGAGGGACCGGAGTGGTTATCATTGTGAGACTTGGACACCTCTCCTCTCCAGGAGACATTGAAGGATCTACATGTAAGGTATGACTCTGACAAGCCAAGTGCAGTTCCTGTGTTGCCCAGTTCAGAGAGGGTGGAAAGGAGAATGAGGGTGGACAGGGTCACTCTTTCAAAACAGCAGACAGGTCAAGTAGGATGATGACAGATGATTTGGAATTTGCTCTTGCCAGTTGCTGGGTTTCAGCTACTGACTGGAGAGCAGTCTCCATTGAGTGTCCTTTTTATGAAGCCAGACGAGCCAACTGGTTGAAAACAACCCTCTCAATAGTTTTTGCCAGGAAAGGTAGGAGAGAGACCGGTCTGTAATTATTGAGTACTGTGGGGCATGTGTTGCTTTTTTGGAACAGTGGGGTTACACAAGCCTGTTTAAATGTCTTGGTAAAGTTTCCAGTTGTAAGAGATGTGCTTATGATGTGTTTGAGTTCAGGTAAGTTATAGAGAGATAGCAGATAGAGGATGGTCATGGAAAGGGTCAAGGTGACAGGTGGTAGGATGATTAGAAAGATATTTGGAAACCTCAGTCTCAGAGAGAGCAGAGGGTGGGATGTGGATAGAGAGTGGTTACTGGTGTGCGGTGTAGAGAACTGGCTGATGATGGTCACCACCTTGTCAGTAAAAAAAGTGATCAAAGTTACCTGTTCTCAGAGAAGTGGTGGGGGAGGATTATAGAGGAGAGAAGAGAAAGTTAAAAACAGTTGCAGGAATCTGAAGGTTTACTGATCTTATACTGGTAATAGGCAAACTTGACAGCAGAAATACTAGAAGATAAGAGATTGATACTTGCTCAGGTCAGCAGGGTCACAAAGTGTCTACGACAGCCAGGGTCTGGAGGATGTGGCACGTTCTGTCCTGGAGGTAAGAAGATATGTACTATCAAGGCAAGAAGTTAAGGTTGAGCTAAGAACATAATTTCCATCAAGTGAAGAGAAGTGGTTAGTGGAGGGAAGGGATGCAGAGACCATAGAAGAGAAGTGAGTATGGGAGAGAGTATGGAGGTTACAGTGTAAGGAGACCGACAGGAGGAACTTTGTCCATAATTTGTCCATAAGTCTTGGAGGTCAAGTATTTAAAGCCCTTTATGAACTTGCTCTTATATTTACATTGCAATGCCATGTAAGCCCAGGCAAGACCATGGATGGCTCTTCATTACTATGGTTAGGTCATTGTGGCTAGTCTTTTTAAAATAATAATAATAAATGATAGTATTTTTTATGAACACATCGTAGCCCAAACACATTTAGAAATTTTAACTGCAACTGCCACAGTTTTGATAGAATCTATTAGACCTATTTTTTATATTATAGATTATTTAATAGGAAATGTTAACATTTGTAAATATATCACAGTCAATCTTGCTACTGTAAAATTGTAAAATATTTTAGTGAGGATGATGACATATAATTTGAAAAAACCCTTTTACTTTGGCACATAGCGGTGTCGCTTTTTTCCTTCTTAGTGCTGTTTAGCATGTTGGGGTTGTCTACTGTTTGAGAGGTTTGACTTCCACCATTGTGCTTTAAACTAGAAAATTCTCTTTAGAATTCAAATGGGTTGCATCAGTTTTGTGATCTGCACCGTGTTATCGAGGGAAGCCCACGCGCACACTCCAGAGATACAGAGCAAATCATTGGCACGAGTGGTTCCGTGAGGCTTCAATGCAACCATGAAAACGTCTCATTGCAGAAACATATTTAGCCGAAAGTGCCGAACTCAAGATTATGATTAAATATGCCTGGGCGGCTGCCGAAATACAATTTTCAATGGAAGGAAAACCTTGGCATTGTTCTTTCCCTGTTGTCCGCGAGCGACCCTTTCCGAACAGACCTAGCAAGCGTTACGTTGCACCAAGAATATTAATCAACCATATAACATTTCAGTGAATGCAAATAGGGGAAACACTGATGCCACGCTGGAGAGAAGTAAACCAACTTGACTAAATGATCACAACTTTGTATAGCCAATGATTTGATGCTATTAATATGGCATTAACAGAATTAATTTAGCCAGACATGGTCCATAAAAAAAATAATTGTTTTTTTTAAGTTGCTTCACCTCTGAGTTTTCTGCTATCATTGTGGCTCACTTTCATTTCTTTCTATTTCACAATTGTCCCTTCATGTTATTTTGATTTTAGATCTGATGGACGTGAAAGAGGAAAGTCAAGAGCTGAATGAAGTGGAGGAGAAACATCAGAATCAGGAACCTCATTATTCCACAACTGGTGAAGAATCTTCTATTTGCTTACAGACTGAGAATCATTTTTCACTAAAAAGAATAGAAGCCAAGAAATCTTTCACCTGCTATCATTGTGGGAAGAATTTCTCTTACAAATGTCATCTTGAGGATCATGAAAGGATTCACTCTGGAGAGAGGCCTTTCACATGCACTCAGTGTGGGATGAGTTTCAAACAGATAGGACATCTTAAAAGTCATTTAAAAATTCACTCTGGGGAGAAGCCTTTTACATGCCCTCAGTGTGGAAAGAGTTTCACACAAAAGGTAAGCCTTAAGTATCACATGAACATTCACACTGGAGAGAAGCCTTTTACATGCACTCAATGTGGAAAGAGTTACATACAAAAAGGAAACCTTAAGTATCATATGAAAATCCATTCTGGAGAGAAGCCTTTCACATGCCCTCAGTGTGGAAAGAGTTTCACATGTAAAGGAAACCTGAAGAATCACATGAAAATTCACACTGTAGAGAAGCCTTTTACATGTCCTCAATGTGGAAAAAGTTTCATACGTAAAGGATTATTTAAGGAGCATATGAAAATTCACTCTGGAGAGAGCAGTTATACATGTCATCATTGTGGGAAGAGTTTCCCTTATAAAGGACACCTTGAGGAGCACATAAGAATTCACACTGGAGAAAAGCCTTTCACATGCTCTCAGTGTGGAAAGGGTTTTGCACAACAAGGACATCTTACGTTTCACATAAGAATTCACACTGGAGAGAAACCTTTTACATGCCATCAGTGTGAAAAGAGTTTCACACGGGCACAAAGTCTGAAATTTCATCTGCAGTTTCACTCTGGAGAAAAGCCATTTAACTGCGATCAGTGTGGACTGAAATTCGTTACATCATCAAACTTTAGAAGACACCTAAAAACGCACTCAAATGAGAGGCCCTATGCGTGTTCAATTTGTGGGAAAAGTTTTTTGTTTGCAAAGTATTTAAATGACCACCAGATTATACATACAGGTGTTAGAGCTCATGTGTGCTCGGAGTGTGGAAAAGCCTTTACTAGACTTAAAGACTTGAAGCGGCACAGAAGAATCCATTCTGGAGAAAAAGTGTTCACAATGTGAAATGTTGTGTCCGTAAACCTGAAAAAAACATGAGAGAAACCATACCACTGTACATCATGTGGGTAGAGTTTCAGACATTCATGAACTTTAATGGTTCATATCAAAAATCACTGTCCAAAGTCATTACAATAAGCAAAGTTAATCTTTTGAGGCCTGTACCCAGAGAAGTTTATCAGGTACATGCCTAACCTAGTGCATGGTAGGTTTTGTTCTTGATCACAGATCACAAACGGGTATTTGGATCAATCAGCTGTGAGCACTGCATCAGAGAAATGTCACTTTGAAGTCAACTTTCATATTGTACCATTCACTCTAAATTGTAAGACCAATTTGCAATTATGTTTTAGCCGGACGTTCCTGGATAATTATACTTTAGACAGAGAGAGATTTGCACAGAAGATTCATAACTGTGTTGGCATTTTGAGATGTACATTAAAAATGTATTATTGCTCTGCGTTTATTTGCAAATGGTTGAATATTGTGTCTAGTGGGTTATGGTGAGAAAGTCTACAAATATTCAGTTTACACTGCTATTCTCACACTTTTCCTTGATATTGTGTGTGTTTTAACCCATTCTGGCAGTAAAACAGGGATTTGATGGATAATGCACTGTCTATCAATAAACATAGAAATGAAAAATATTATAAGCTTAATGTTTGCTGTCCTGTTTTGAGAGTACTGTATGGAACTTTATGGCCGATACTGGCTTTGATATAGGCAACAAGACATTAGCAGCACATCCTTCAAGTCCTGTAAGTTGCGAGGTGGAGCCGCCATGGTTCGGACTTCTTGGTACAGCACATCTCACAGATGCTCAATCGGATTGAGATCTGGGGAATTTGGAGGACAGGGCAACACCTTGAACTCTTCATTATGTTACTCAAAGCATTCTTTGAACAATGTGTTCAGTGTGGCGGGGCGCATTATCCTACTGAAAGAGGCCACTGTAATCAGGGTATACCATTGCCATGAAGGGGTGAACCTGGTCTGCAATGACGTTTAGGCAGGTGGCACGTGTCAAATTGATGTCCATATGAATGGCCGGACCCAGGGTTTCCCAGCAGAACATTGCCCAGGGCATCACTCTCCCTCCACTGACTGCATCACAGTGCATCCAGGTGCTATCACTTCCAAAGGTAAATGGCACACATGTACATGGCCGTCGTGAAAAATAGGCCTCAGATGGAACAATGTGACCTTGATGCTTGCTTATCTGCTTTTTCGGCACTGTCTTGAGCAAAAAGTTTACTTAAGCAAGAGGAAACAACCCCATATATGGAGGATTGAGAAAATCCGAGGAGAGGGGGGGGGGTGGTTTAACCAGCCTTGTGTGACGCTATAAACCCCTTGCTTGCTTTTAATAAATCGAAGAACTGCTTGTGACATTCTGTGTCCGTGTATTTCTTCCCACCGGTGAATTCATCTCCTGATCAAAGAGTGACTGCGAGGAAGGCAGAATAAAGCATCCGAATCATATTTTACTAACAGTCCTGGTGTCAGAACTTATAATTTCAAAAAGGATGGGGCAACCCAGAATGGGATTATAAATATAGAAATAATTAATTGACGGAGAACCCGAATTGGCTAGCACGCACAATCTACCGGGAATAAAAATGGAAGAATAAGACAAATGCACGAAATTAAGATCACAAGAAAAAGATGGTAAAACAATGTTAAAACGAACACTAGATTTTAAATGGGCTAATCCACAGATGTTCAGACAAATGACAGAATTTCTACTCAAATAATCAGAACTTAAACAAGACCTTTTGCCAGATTTGTTCAAAATGCACGCTTTTTTAATCATACCAGACTCTCCATTTTGTTTACTGGGCTGAAATCGATTGCATAAAATTGGTGCATAAATAGTTTTTGACAATGCTTCTCTGCAACTCATGTTTCCTGCTGTGTATTCAGCCACTGTGCCTACAGGAGGTGTGGGGGAGAAAGTGAGCGTCAGCAACTGCTGGAGGCTGATGAAGCAATAATTAACCCCAGACTATGGGCTCTGCACAAAGACAAAGCTGGCCTCATAGATGTAAAACCATATACAGATAAATTAGCTGTAACCACTCCAGTATACTGTAAGCAATATCCACTATCGATTGAAAAGGAAGAAGGTATTAGACCAATCAGTAAGCAATTGATTGAACAAGGTATTCTAATACCAACACACCCTCCATACAACACTCCAATAAACCCTGTCCCAGATGTATTATTATATTTTTATTATATATTTTTTATTATTATAATTATAACAGTTATGATTTCAATACCATCAACATATGGTCATTTTACTGTAATTGATTTATGTTCTGCCTTTTTCAGTGTACCTGTTTCGCCTGTGACCCAGCCATTGTTCGCATTCACCTACGGGGGCCAACAATACATAAATGAGATTGCCACAATGTTACAGAGATTTGCCGGCTGTCTTCTCAGCTGTTGCACTGTGCATTACAGGATGTGAAACTGCCACCTGACACATGCCTGTTGCAGTATGCCGACAACATCAGAGTTACTGCTGAAACATCTGAGGATTGCAGAAAAGCATGATTGTTAAATGAAGCTATATTGGTTAAAACTAGGGATGGGTATTTTTGTTGATTTCTTATTTCGATCGTTGATAGGTCTCAAAAACGAGTACTCGAGTACTCGAGGGGCGGGACGTGAGCAGGGGGCGGGGCGTGTACGTCATGGAGATAATGAAAATATTATAAGATTGTTATGAAAATGTTAAATAAATAAAATAACATGAAAACATGTCTATGAAAACATGAACTATAAAAAATAACACTGCTTATGCTGCATCAATGTTATCGAAAAACAAACATCTGAAATAGAATAGCTGCATTAGGTGAAGCTGCAGAATAAATGAACTCTAGTAAGCTGACGCACATTCTATGACGCATCCAATGAGATTAATCAGATATCCTAGATACACAACATAACGTAACATTACAACTTGTATCTGCACAAAAGGATGCAAATGCAGATACGTGCTTTAGTCAGAGAGTGTAACTCCTGTTGTGGATGCGCTTCTAACAGCGCGCTGAAACACGGGCAAGCAAAAATAATTCACAACATTCTATAGTGTTCTCATAATGTTATGTATATTTCTGATTACAGTATTTTCATCTACTTCATCAAGTGATTGCTGACATCGCCTATATATTGGCTAAAATTATGACATTTTAGTCAGAGTAAAACTGACTTAAATTATTGAACAACACATGATGATTACTGATGAATTATGAATATAATTTAAAGGATATTTTCAACACAAAATAAAAACTGTGACAAAAAGGTGTTGATTTTCATCGTGATTGCTTTTAGGATACTTTATTCAACTGTAATTTTTTAATTAAACGTTGTCTTCAATATAACTTTAGCAGCTTATTTCAACAGTGCTTTTGAAACAACAACAAAAACGAACGGCTTAGTTTTTATTTTCAAAGCTACAGAAAAAAGACATCCTGTATATTTACCACGACTGATGAAACTTAAACATAGGCTACATCCTACATATTTTTGTTCAAAAAGAGGAGTCGGTCTACCTGCACAGGTACAATTAGCCCGGCGGTGGAAAAAACGTGCTCCGCTGGAACAGATGTCGCAGGAACAGCGAAGTACAATGCTTATCTTGTAAACCGATTCTCATTTACCTTCCACCACAGAAAATCATCCTGGTATACGGAGATTGATGGCTCACTGAAGTATCTTTAGATTTCGTTGTCACGCGAACAAAAATTACTCGCGCCGTAATCCTCACCAAAAAGTGTGTCGAGTGCCGTATTGCTGCTCGATCAGGCAGAGAGTCACTTTGTATGGGTGTGACAGAATTTGTAACAGTGCTGTAAAGCTGTTTCATTTGCTCCTTTACTCTCTCTCTCAAAGCTCTGTCTCAAGAAAATTCAGATGTTTGTGTGTTGGATCCAATGTTGCGACAGTACTGGATAAGTTTGTGTTCAGGTTCTTTCTGCTGTTGTTATTTGTGGATCTGGCTACGTTGCATTTCTGTCTGACGGTAAAAGATGCGATGCTCGTCTGAGTTGCCTCGCTGGTATCGCAATACATTTTATGTACAAATACTAATGATAATGCATTGTACTTGTGGTACATTTGTGTAACCGTTTGGCGCTGCACATCTTGCATTGAATTGTATTTCCATCTATTTTGTCGAATTGAAGCCAGACATCACTATGCAACTTTGAAGGCATGTTAGTGATGTGTCGTTCATGAACGATTCGTTCATTTTGAACGAATCTTTAATATGACTCGGGACTACCGAGTTGTCTCAGAGAGTGATTCGTTCATTTTGTGTTGACCGCGCATGCGCGCAACATCGCATAAGGTACATGAAGTCATAAATGATTAGTTCATCTTTCGCGAGTCTTCGGGTTCGGCCGGGTCCGAGTCTTTCGTTCTTCCTGTCAGTCCCATAGAGGCTATGCTGTCAGTACCGGAAAGAGAAATGATTAGTTCGTCTCTTCGGTTTGAGTCGTTCGTTCTTCAAGTCAGACTCACAAACCCATAGCACTTAGTGCTGTGCTATGGGTTTGTGAGTCTGACTTGAAGAACGAACGACTCGAACCGAAGAGACGAACTAATCATTTCTTTCCGTACTGACAGCATAGTCTCTATGGGACTGACAGGAAGAACGAAAGACTCGGACCCGCCGAACTCAAACCCGAAGACTCGAGAGTCGAGACTTGAACTAATCATTTATCTTTCCGGATCCGGACCGGTATGCTGCATGTGCATGCAGTCAGTGAGTGCATTGGCTGCTGTGTCACACCACACGGCCCACACACAGACACTGACGAGTCGACATCGACAACTAAGTATTTTTAACGTTTTGAAGTTCGAACCCGATGACACAAGAGGCGGAGAAAAAGGAGGTGAGGTGAACTAACTGCAATAGCTTAAACTTAAGACCCAATTAATAAATTAACATTTCGGTTTCTTATAAATTGGCTTTGGCTGCATTACCCTATAGTTTATTTTTATTTATTTATTTCAAATTGAATCAACATTTTCGTAAGTAGACTACTTGATGTTTTGGGCTATTTAACATGACATTTAATTATATTCTGCTGAAATGAACGAAATGACTCGAAAAAAGATTCGTTCATTTTGCTGAACGAGACTCAAAGATCCGAGTCAGTAAAATGATCCGAACTTCCCACCACTACTCTCTGTTCTTTGGTCTGGACTTTGGACCGCACGCTCTGGCAACGCTAACCAATCAGAGCTCAAGGTGCCGCCCAAAATTCTGCTATAACCAATCAGAAAAAATGAAAAAATCTGTCTTTTTTTAAACTCACGATCATTGTTTTTATGATCGATCCTCGCTGTCATGTTCGAGTACTCGAGTACAATTGCCCATCCCTAGTTAAAACAAAAGGTTGAATACCTTGAACATGTGCTAACAAAGGGGACTGTGCGCATGTCTGCCGATTGAATCAAGACAGTTTTGCAAACTGAACAAAGATGATGCAATCCAATGGACTTGGCATATAAACATCTGAAGTAATGCCTTGGGGAACCACCAGCAAACATTTCCATCTGTATGTGCATGAGGCTGGGGGGGACTGCTGCTGCAATCCTTGACCAGGAGCACGGGGATTATTAATGCCCGGTGGAGTATTTATCTATAATTGCGGGTTGCAAAGGGCTTCCCTGGTTGTCTGCGAGCAGTGGCTGCAACAGCGATGATGGTACAGGATGCAGAACGAGTTGTGCTTTCACATCCTCTGACTGTGCACACAACTCACCAGGTAGGTGTTATTATGCACAATATTTCAACACAACATAACTGCACAAAGACGGTCTGGGTATGAAGCTATTTTAACATCTATTTTGGTTCAGGGCACTTTTGAACATGACTCATGATTGTATGGAGAGAATACAGGTTTCCACTGCATGCAGACTGGATGTTTCTGCATCCGTTCTGCAAGAGGGGAGACACTGGTGTGTAGATGGCTCATGCTATAAACCAAATAACAATGAGTACTGGTGTGGTTATGCAATTACAGAGCTACCCAATCAAATTATTGAAGCATCCTCATTACCATACAAATCAGCACAAGCTACTGAACTAGTAGCGTTAACAAGAGCCTATCAATTGGCAAAAGGCCAATCCATAAATTGATATAGAGATTTAAATTATGCATTTGGGGTAGTGCATGATTTTGCAAAATTATGGGAAGAAAGAAATTCTAAAACTTTGGATGGAAAACCAGTATCGCATCACAATGTGGTAGGTGATTTGATTAAAAGAGCGCAGCTGCCTTCCAAATTAGCAGTAATCAAAGTGGCAGGCCATGCCTCAGAAGAAGCAAAGGGCAACAGGCTTGCAGATGAAGTAGCAAAGTTGGCAGTAAAAGAAGCAATTTCACACATCTCATTCACACATAGGTGAATGAGATACCAAAGTGGGCATCATACCAATGATGCATTCCAATGGGCAGCCAATGAGGTATCAGATGATAGGGGACTGCTAAAAGACAAACATAAACGATTGGCACTACCTACATCAGCACTAGTGCTGTTGTCCAGACATTATTGTGGCATATCACATATTTCAAAAGAAAAGGTGATTTGTTTTTATATATAACATCTTTTAAGACAATTTCCCCCAAAATGTTGTTACATTTATAATTTACAAGACATGAATTATGCCTTATGTAATCTCATACAAGTGCTTTACAGATTTAAATTCATAAATACATCATACCTCAGCCGTCCCGCCCTTAACACATATTTTTTTTAAATTGTTTTTATCCCCTCTTCACCCAATTTTGGAATGCCCACTACCTAATAGGTCCTCGTTGTGGCGCGGTCAAGTCTCAGTTGCCTCCACTTCTGAGACCGTCAATCCGCGCATCTTATCACGTGACTAATTGTGCATGACACCGCGGAGACTCACAGCATGTGGAGGCTCATGCTACTCTCCACGATCCACACACAACTCACCACACGCCCCATTGAGAGAACCACTAATCGTGACCAGGAGGAGGTTACCCCATGTGACTCTACCCTCCCTAGCAACCGGGCCAATTTGGTTGCTTAGGAGACCTGACTGGAGTCACTCAGCACATTCACATACTTGCTGAGCTACCCAGGCCCCTTTACACATGTTTTTAAGCAAAGAGTTTTGTGGAGCAGTGGATGGGTTTTCAGTCACCTGTTTAGTCATGCTGTCAACTTTTGGGCCTTGTGTGGTGTTTTCACAACCAAGATAAAAGGTTTAGGGCTAGTCACCGAGTTAAAGATTTGATTATTGGCTGAATGTAATAAACATGAGAATACCTGAGAAGGAGACCTTGCTAATAAATCATTTGTACAGTTGGTAAATATTAGGCCTAATCTGTGAATTAAGAATGTAGATGTAAACATAAAATTAGACAACACAAACAAGACCAACACTGACTGATGCTCAAAGCAACCCTTTAAAGTGATAGCCTATATACAGTACCGCCTATTTTCTGTCTAATATTTTCCAGTGGGTGAGCTACATGGTCTTAATAATACTACTATGGTATTTGGGTATCACATAATAAAGGGCAGCATATATATTTTGCTCTTTTCATTTGAAACATGCATTAGGTTCTCAAATCCAAACTAAACAGGAAAACTTGGCTGGCCTGCAAGCTAGGCTGACAATATATATATATATAAACATCTTTCCAAAATCTTTTCAGTAGACAAAACACACAATATTAGATGTGATCTAGGAGCTTTATATGGTTTCTTTGATGCGACTGTAAGTCTATTCCTAACATCCTCATTTCTCATAAATATGGCACTATGAAGAATAATCAGTAAACAATCATTTAAAGTATATATTATGCTTGTCATTTTCTACATGCAGTAATACATTTTTAAATGTAAAAGTTGTATATGTTGACTTTAGTTAATGCATTTTGAATAAATCAACTTTAAACTTTCTATTCAGCTTGGCCATTTTTTACCGAAATACATTTTTCAGATTTTATAAAAATAGTTTCATTTATCTGAGTGGTACAAGACTTTGTGACTTTTCCACCACTAGCCATCCGAACACACACAAAAAACTGGACTTGATAAGTCTGTAGTTATATAAAAGAGAGAGAGAGAGAGAAGACTTTGCAATTTGCAAAATTGACCGACCAAAGGAATGGGAAAGATTAAAAAACAAAAGCAATTTTACTTTGTCAGATACAATATATAAATCATCCACAAGACAGTAAACAACAACAACAGAACACACACACACAGACAGAGAAATGAAGGGTTGAGACTTTACATCAGCACAGTGCAAAGAATACACCCCCTCCCAAACACAAATGAACTGGTGACACTGACACAGATATTTTTTTGTTCTGTCATATAAAATCTATAAATCAGCCACAATGCAGAACACACACACACACACACACACACATAAATAAATGGGTGAGACTAACATAGCCAGAACACACAAATGCAAACACACACTGAGAACACTTACTGAACTTTAACAGTCCATTGCTTTTCCTTTCTGTTTATTACTGTTACTTTCCTTGATATTATTATTCATTTATTTGATTACATGTTGATGTTTAAAGTTATTGATTGGTAACATCAGGTCAGGTTTGAGTGTAAGCATAATGTGACATTATTGCAAAAACATTTCAAAGAAACACAAAAACAAATGTTAATATTTGATAAGGTATATGCTAATATACATGAAGTCATCTACTTGTTATTATTGTCATCTGATTTTGCTTTTCATTTACTAGATGGCAGCAATCTGCCCTCAATACATGACACATTCTCACATTTTCCTTCTCATTGTTTTTCTGTATTTAAGTTACAAAAATGTGCTGATTTGCATATGCAAATAAATGGTAAAATCAAGAAATAAGAACTAAACCCCCAAAGAAGTGCATCATTTTATTGTTTTTATGTCAGGGAAGAAGAGATGTTATTTCTTAAAAAATAATAATGATTATGAATGTTAACGTATAGAATCTCATGGAAGTGTTACAAACCTTTGACTCCAAAATAAAAAGAAAAAATATATTATATTTTGCATAAAGAAAATGAAGCCAATTTTATAAGAGTTAAGTTTTTTTTTTGCGTTTTAAAATAATCACATACAAGTACACTTTTAATCACATATTCCCAAGAGCATTTTACACCCAATCCAACTGTGCATTCTCTCGCCTGAATGCTCTGCTGGCTATTGCATTTATGAGAAATAAGATGATACTTTTTTGTGAAAAACTGTTTATTGAAACTCCTAAATATCGAGAAGATACAGTGACTCCATTCTGTATTGAATCATACGTCTTATATATGGCATATGCAAAAAAATAAAATAAAATATGATTTGAAATGCAATTCAAAATGCAACATATTTAAAAATGCTACAAAACGACCGTTTTATATATGTAGCATGTTTTACCAAACTATACTGGAGACTGGATATGCTCAAATATCAACTATTTTTATATATGTACATATTTGTACGTGTCCATTTATGGTGCGCCAGCAGATGGCGGCAAGTGAATGTGTTATGAGTGACAGGACACTCCAAAGGGAGAGCAATCGTGCTGGCCATATGAATGATTTAAAAGTGAGTCCCAAATTGCAGTTATTTTAAATCCCAAAACCTTCTTTTGGGCTTCACTCTTTCAATGGACTGGCTTTCTGTTCTTGTTGAATGGAATAATGCTGGAATACACAGTAGAGTTAGCAGAAGACTGTCATTATAACGCAAAATAATGTGCGAGAGAATGCAAAAGCATTTGCGTATTTAAGACCCAACACATGTTATCCCCACCACCTTGGCCCTTTAGGGGCTCCGTAGAAGCCTCCGTCTCACATGTTCTCAACAAAGTGTGTGCGTGACGCAGAAGCAGCTGTGAAGTTCCGAGGGAAGGTAGAATTACACTGTTTTTGGGTGAAAAATGCTTATGGAGAATGCGCTGGACAGGACATATCATGGAGATATCATGAAGAATCACATCCCTGAATTCTGGTTTGAATTAAAATCATTTATTAAATGCATCACAACTAACCGTGTTGTACTATACCACATAGTGAGAACTGTACAATCTGACACATGCAGGCCAAGGCAAACAGACCTTCTTCGTGTACTCAACCCTGTTGACCAGCTCTATAAGTCTCAGTTCGGCTGTAAATCCATGTGACAAACTCTATAAACTACCAAAATAAATATGTGAAACCTGACACACGATGGACTATGACACATGTTTCTGAATGTAGGATAAAGGGATCAAGGCACTAAGAGACTTGAGGATTGTGTATTTGTCTTGGAAATACATACAGAACAAAGAAAACAAAACAAATGAAGAATTAGAATTTTACACAAAAATTATATTTTTATTTTATGAAAAAAGCTTAATCCGTTATTTTCATATCAACAGCACATTTTCAACCCAAATTCTTATTCCCATTACTGACAAAGTCAAATAAATTTCCATTTACAATTGAGATAATACATAATTTTTCTTTTGCATATTACAGAGAATGGTAAAAATAAAATGTTGCAACATTGCAAAAACAAGAATCATATGGTTAAAAATTAATTTATTATTTTAATGCATTTATTTATTTATTTAAATTTTTTCCTTTAAATTTTTTTCTTAGTTTTTGAGAGTAAAATATTTGACTTGATCTACAACATAAATGTACACACAGTCACACCTCAAACGGGAATTTTGAAGCTGCACGAGTTGCTGAAATGGGAAGTTGGAAGAGGAGAGTTGACATGAAAGTTAATGGAAACTAATGATTTTGCAAAAATATTTAAACTTCTGTACTTTATTTTAATAATATACTGTGTATATATACACATACACACACAGGCGGCCAAAAGTTTGGAATAATGTATAGATTTGACTGTTTCAGACGGGAATTGGTACTTTAATTCACAAAAGTGACATTCAACTGATCACAAAGTATAGTCAGGACATTACTGGTGTAAAAAGCATCATCACTATTTGAAAAAAGTAATTTCTGATCAAATCTAGACAGCAACCATCACTCCAACACCTTATCCTTGAGTAATCATGATAAATGGATCATTTGGTGCTAGAAAATCTCTTGCCATTATATTAAACACAGTTGAAAGATATTTGGTTCGTTAAATGAAGCTTAACGTTGTCTTTGTGTTGTTTTTGAGTTGTCACAGTATGTAATAGACTGGCATGTCTTAAGATCAATATTAGCTCAAAAATGGCAAAAAAGAAACAACTTTCTCTAGAAACTCGTCAGTCAATCATTGTTTTGAGGAATGAAGGTGAAACAATGATTGAAATTGCCCAAAAAAAACTGAAGATTTCATACAAAGGTGTAACTACAGTCTTCTAAGACAAAGAACAACTGTCTCTAACAAGGACAGAAAGAGATGTGGAAGACCAGATGTACAACTTAACAAGAGGATAAGTACATCAGAGTCTCTAGTTTGAGAAATAGACGCCTCACATGTCCTCCGCTGACAGCTTCATTGAATTCTACCCGCTCAACACCAGTTTCATGTACAACAGTAAAGAGAAGACTCAGGAGGCCTTATGGGAAGAATTGCAATAAAAAAAAAAAAACTTTTGAAACAGAAAATCAAAAAGGAAAGGTTGGAGTGGGCAAAGAAACACAGACATTGGACAACAGATCCTTGGAAAAGAGTGTTATGGATCTTAACCCCATTGAGCTTTTGTGGGATCAGTTAGACTGTAAGGTGCGTGAGAAGTGCCCGACAAGACAGTCACATCTATGACAAGCGCTATAGGAAGTGTGGGGTGAAACTTTTGGCTGCCAGTGTAAATTGCCACATAAAGCAGGTTTTATTGGTGTGAACAGACTGAAGAAAAATGCAGAAACTGCATGAGCAACTCTATTTTAATAGATAGAGTTTTAGAGTAGATTTAGATTAACTCTAAATTAAATAATTTACACATTTCTACAAACCTGCAAAAAATACTGCATTTCTAACCAGATATTAGGTCAATTTTCAAGATACTCAATATATATCCAACAAATTGTCTAATTGCTACAATGTATCCCGTTTATGTGTATTCTGTAAACTGTTTGAAATGAGTTTTCTTAACTTAAATTACTGTGTAATCTCAACAGTTTGTGTAGAAAGAACCTTATTGAATTGGGTAAAACCAACTAAATTTAACTTGTCAATGTGACTAAAATTAATAATTTATTTATGTACTAACTAGTGAAAGTGAACATTAGCATGCTAAATACATGCTGAAAGCACAACAGAGTGTAGTTCAGTGACCATGTTATGGTTAACACAGCACTTGATCACTGACGCGAGAGGTGTACCTCATCAGAGCCTCTTCATCATAATGATAACCCCAAAACTGCAACATAACAAAACATTTACACTAACAAGAATCCCCCTTTATATTAATCTTGCACAAAAACACACTAAATAACACTTCATCTTAACATTTACTCGAGTTCCAAGCAAAGCATGCTGGGAAATGAAAATCCCCTGCCCAGTTTCATCAATGCTACATTAACAACACAAAGTATTCATGTATTCCCAACTCCAATGGATTCATTCAAATCCCATTTCACAACTTTTAATTGATGCAACACAATGAAATGAAGTTGTGACTAAATGTTCTTGAACTGTGTTGCTTTAGTTTAATTTAAGGAAATTGAACAAGCAGCAAATATCCTTTTGTTTTTCTTTCTAATTGAGAATTTATGTTATTTATTTTGATAGTTTTATTTGATAATTTATTTGTAATATATTCTAAATTATGTATTTTTTGAAAATGATTTTGATTCGCCTGTCCTTTTCTTGAAGAAAAAGAGAAGCAAGAATCGAGCTTACAATGGATAAAGTGAACGGGGGTTTAAAATCACAAATGTGGAGCTTATAATTGTACAATAATTCTTCTGTTAAAACTTGTGCATTATTTGAGTGGGAAATTCTTTAAATGATTGTTTTTATGGGTTTTTGGTTTAGGGTTTACTGAGTTATGTCATCATGGCAATGAACGAATAGCAAGTGATTTCATCATGTAAATGCATATTGTTTATGACTTGTGTATATACATTTGATACATTATGTATTTTTTTAATAACTTAATAGGTGAAGATGTGTATCATTGCTAACCTTAATAATACATGAAAAACCACAGTTAAAGAGAACGTTCAGCCTAAAAATGATGACTGAGGCAAACATCTTATTTTAAGTTGCACGAAAGAAAGTCAGCACATGCAGTCTGTTTCAAATTCATGATCTTTTTTCATTTTGCCTCTTTGTTTTACATATAGTTCTGAGAAGAAACCAAGTCAATGCTCGAGATGAATCTTCTGACTGAGTGTGGAGTCCATGCGCTGCTTCTGGGAGCTGAAGCACACTGAGCTTGAGGGGGATTTTCAACAGGTAACACATGTACACCAAAACATCCCTCAGATCAAGGTCCTTTGAGCCGAGGTCATTTTTAGTTTATGGTAGACACTAAAGCAAAAGTTATGCTAATGAAACCCTGTGTTCTTAGTATTGCTATAGTTCCCCCAAAACCTGGGTTAATAATAAAACATGTGACACTGCTGCCATCTAGTGGGACAGTCCATCACATGTGAACAAAATGATGGTCTCTGTGTCTGTGCACAACCTTGAGCAAAACACAAATAGAGCAGTTCAGCATACTTACAGTAATTACACATCAAGCCATATGTACTAAACCATGTATTCATTAGAAATCTTGACGGAGATGAATCAGCAATAAATGTAATAACATTCTTACAGACTTTTCAGAGGGATGAAAGCAATTTAATTATTAATCCTGCACTGAAAAAAACATTACTAGTAAAATGTACTTATTTTGTATGTTGAAAGTTTTTGTATATGTACATTTTAAATGAAGAAAACTTTACTTCATGACATAATATTGATAAAAGTGAGTGAGTAAATTTAACAAACATTTCAGTTAATACAGTAACTTTTGCTTCATGCTGGGAACGCCAGCTTCGAAAAGTAAAATGTACTTAACTCAAATTAGCGAGTAAGTATGACAAGGTTTTCTACATTAAGATTGATACATTGTAAAATTGTAAGATGATGCATTAAGACAGTAAACAATCATGAATAATATTTACTTATAAGCTAGAGCAAGTACAAATGTAGAATTTACTTAATGTTTTCAGCTATATTTACTTCAACACAAAATCATCAATCACATTCATAATTTCTTTCAGTGTGATTACTTATTTAAAAAGAAAATTCTAAACAAACAATAATTAAAATATGTAAATCATTCATTTATTCTTTATAAACTTTCACATGATTTTTTTCTCATTCTATAACTACAGATTGTCATATGAACACCCAGTCAGTAACCGCTCGATTGATGTGTGAAGTGTTTTTCATTCATTAAAAAGAATCGGCTCATAAGAGTCATTTTATTTGGTAATTGCACTACACTGGTCGCACTGTATGTTGCATGATGGGTTGATTCAAAGAACCGGTTCATTAGAGTCATTTGTTTGGGAATCAGTCTAGTACACTGTTCATGTTTTATGTTTTTGATTCACTAAAAAGAACTGGTTCATTAGAGTCATTTGTTTGAGAATCAGTCTAGTACTCTGTTCATGTTTTATGTTTTTGATTCACTTAAAAGAACCGGTTCATTAGAGTCATTTGTTTGGGAATCAGTCTAGTACACTGTTCATGTTTTATGTTTTTGATTCACTAAAAAGAACCGGTTCATTAGAGTCATTTGTTTGAGAATCAGTCTAGTACACTGTTCATGTTTTATGTTTTTGATTCACTTAAAAGAACCGGTTCATTAGAGTCATTTGTTTGGGAATCAGTCTAGTACACTGTTCATGTTTTATGTTTTTGATTCACTAAAAAGAACCGGTTCATTAGAGTCATTTGTTTGGGAATCAGTCAAGTACACTGTTCATGTTTTATGTTTTTGATTCACTAAAAAGAACTGGTTCATTAGAGTCATTTGTTTGAGAATCAGTCTAGTACACTGTTCATGTTTTATGTTTTTGATTCACTTAAAAGAACCGGTTCATTAGAGTCATTTGTTTGGGAATCAGTCTAGTACACTGTTCATGTTTTATGTTTTTGATTCACTAAAAAGAACCGGTTCATTAGAGTCATTTGTTTGGGAATCAGTCAAGTACACTGTTCATGTTTTATGTTTTTGATTCACTAAAAAGAACTGGTTCATTAGAGTCATTTGTTTGAGAATCAGTCTAGTACACTGTTCATGTTTTATGTTTTTGATTCACTTAAAAGAACCGGTTCATTAGAGTCATTTGTTTGGGAATGAGTCTAGTACACTGTTCATGTTTTATGTTTTTGATTCACTAAAAAGAACTGGTTCATTAGAGTCATTTGTTTGGGAATCAGACTACACTGATAATGCTGTGTGTTGCACAATTTAGATTCAAAAGAACTGGTTCACCAGAGTCAATTGTTTGATAATCACGTTTGTTGAGTTTAACTCTGTAGATTCATGACATACTTGCCAATACAAAATGGTGGAGGGAAATTTCATGTATGTGCGACATAGTTACTACAGATTTGGGAAACAGTCGTGACTAGCTAGCTAATTTCTGCAACAATGCATGTACTATAGTTTTTAAGCAGTGAGGTACGGTACGTTGTTGTACAGGCAACTAACCCCTGGTCGATCAGCTTCACTAGCTATGATTTGTTGGTGAACAACTTGCTTATGCTGGCCCATCTAGCTGCTAGACCAAAACCAAACCAGCACTAACCAGCCTAGACTAGCATGGAAGCTGGTCATTTCAGCATGTCAAAAAGCTGCCCATGCCCTGTTTGTATTTGTATGCCCCACTTCCCTGAATGAAACCATGGCAGTGCGTCTAAACAAACAACTGTTGTGATGTTTATATTTGTTGTTTATGGAACAATGTTTAGAGCATGTTTCTTGTATTATAAACATATGTTTCTATTGAAGGAGCTGAAATCTGAAGCTTCTTCAGATTGTATTTCAGCATATGCAATTTGATATTCAGACAGAGCAGCAAATTTACTTAACAGCTGAACTACTTTTGTGCATGATATTTCAGAGCAAAAACCTCCTGCAATCCACTTTAGCCATTGTGCAATCAGCGCTGATATAGCACTGCACTGCGAGTATTCCAATTAAGTTCTTTTCAGCCCAAAAAAATGCCTCCTTTTTATGTAAATCAGCCTGATTTCATGAAAATGATGTGATTATGGCAACACTAGCTAGTTATATAGTTCAATAGTTCCTGACTGGTTTTGCGGCAGTTCTAAGGTAAAATGTTCAGTGTGTGGACATACTCTGTGTGCCAACTGTAATGCCTCAAGCACACTGAACATCACGGCCACACCTGGAAGGGATTTTCACAGTGAAAAAGACCAATTGCTTGATCGTGTCATGTGAGTTTTACTTGCTCAAGCCAGATATCAGCATTAATCCTGCCTCTAATTTGAAGCAACATATCGAGGTAGATTTCATATTCCTGATTACCAGATTCTGTGTATCGTTTTGGAGTTTGGAGATTTTTGGGATGCTGTGAGAGATTAATGCAATGTTATCAATAGGGCTGGGTCGATAAAACAATCTTGATGTTTATCTGAAAAAATTAAACATAAATAATAATAAGTCCTTGATATCGATGATAAACTTTTGATTCATTTTCTATACTTTCTATACTTAGCCTATATTCTACATCTAGAACAGGGGTGTTCATTACATCGATCGCAATAGCACCACTGGTTGGTTGATCAAGGTAAAATATGTAACTGTGTGCTGTTTGATTGACAGGCGGCTAACATTTGTGCTCTTTACATGCATGTGTGCTCCGAGAGTGCCTAAATGGTCAAATACACTTTATTATCCTGCCAATGCCCGTCTTGATGAGACATTAATGTCAACACAGTCGGTTTGGTCTAAAGTGAATTTAAACAGTGGGACAAAAAGCGTATTTGTATCAAAATGTCGGACTTGAAGTGTGCATGTGACAGAATTGAGCACTGTAGTAAGCTATGTCATATAAAGGCTATAAATCAAACAACATTAACAAGGAAACGAGAAAACCACTCACTACATTTAGCCGAATATCTTGAGTAGATTTTAAAGTATTAATGTAATATAATACATTTAATAATAATACTTTTAATAATATTGACCCCTGATGTAGAGTGTGTTAATTGGTATAATAAATTACCAGGAAAATAGAGATGATAAAATAATGTATAATTATGCTCAGACTTTATAAAGTTTTTTCTAATGTCTGATAGAAAAGCATCAACATTTGCAGAGCAATACTTCAGCAGAACATTCCACCAGACACAATCTTCACAGTGTGGGTGAGAAATAGATCAATATTTATGTCCATTTTTGCTAGAAATTCTTCTCTGTGCCCATTAGGTGGCGATATGCATGAAGAATGTGAATCACCAAAAACACAATAAGAAGGTGAAAGTGAAAGTGGAGATTGTCTGAGCACGGAGGAGAATTAATAATAAAAATTTACTTAAATATTGATTTGTTTCTCACCACATCTATCATATCGCTTCTGAAGACATGGATTAAACCACTGGAGGCACATGGGTTAGGCTACTTTTATGCTGATTTATGTGATTTTTGGAGCTTCAAAATGTTGGCACCCATTCACTTGCCTTGTATTCACCAAAAGATGGAGATAATCTACTAAAAATCTTAATTTGTGTTCTGCTGAAGAAAGAAAGTCATAAACATCCAGGATGGCATACTAAATGATGAGAGACATTTTTGTGTGTGTGTTTTTTGCATTCCTTGCATTTTTTTGAAAATGTTTTATGCGCAACAATAACTCTCTCAGTTGACATTAAGGAAAATTTAGACCCTACACATAAACAAGATTTCAATGTAACTGTTTCAGATATTATGATATTCTGTAATCATGTCACCCTTTTTTTAATGTATTTTTTTTACAGTATCATAGATTAGTGATGTATTTTAAAAGCTGTCGATCACAAACACCTATAAAGTACCTATATTTTTGGTCATGTAAATTATGGTACGTGTGTTACATATTTAAATTGCAACATAGAGTTTTTATTATAAAGGAGCATATCTCTCGCAACTCAGTACTCACTGCTCATGAGCACTTTTAAATGAGCTACACTTTTACTTGAGTAGTTTTTAGGACAGGTACTTTTATTCTACTAAAACTACATTTTTTTACTTGAGTATTATTTTTCAGTACTCTTTCCACCTCTGCATCTACAGTTGAAGTCAGAAGTTTACATACACCTTAGCCAAATACATTTAAACTCAGTTTTTCACAATTCCTGACATTTAATTGTAGAAAACATTCCCTGTATTATGTCAGTTAGCATCACTATTTTATATTAATGAATGTGAACTGTCAGAATAATAGTAGAGAGAATTATTTATTTCATTTTATATTTCTTTCATCACATTCCCACTGGTTCAGAAGTTTACATACACTTTGTTAATATTTGGTAGAATTGTCTTTAAATTGTTTAACTTGGGTCAAATATTTTGAGTAGCCTTCCACAAGCTTCTCACAATAAGTTGCTGGAATTTTGTCCCATTCCTCCAGACAAAACTGGTACAACCGAGTCAGGTTTGTAGGCCTCCTTGCTCACATGCTTTTTCAGTTCTGCCTACAAAGTTTCTATCAGATTGAAGTCAGGGCTTTGTGATGGCCACTCCAATACCTTGACTTTGTTGTCCTTAAGCCATTTTGCCACAACATTGTCAATTTGGAAGACCCATTTGTGACTGAGCTTTAACTTCCTGACTGATGTCTTGAGATGTTGCTTCAATATATCCACATAATTTTCCTTCCACAAAATGTCATCTATTTTGTGAAGTGCACCAGTCCCTCCTTCAACAAAACACCCCCAGAACATGATGCTACCTCCCCCATGCCTCACGGTTGGGATGGTGTACTACGGCTTGCAATCTTTTACGCCAAACAAAATGACAGTCATTATGGCCAAAAAGATACATTTTTGTTTCTTAAGACCAGAGGAAATTTCTTCAGAAAGTAAGATATTTGTCCCCATGTGCACTTGCAAACTGTAGTCTGACTTTTTAAGGCAGTTTTGGAGCAGTGGCTTCTTCCTTGCTGAGCAGCCTTTCAGGCTATGTTGATATGGGACTCGTTTTAATGTGGATATAGATACCTGTCTACCTGTTTCCTCCAGCATCTTTACAAGGTCCTTTACTGTTGTTCTGGTATTGATTTGCATTTTTCGCCTTAAACTACTGTCATCTCTTGGAGACAGAATGTGACAAGTGTTTTTAACTGCCCCATCCTTCAATAACAGTTCCTTTGCAAAGCTTGAATCATCTTGTGACTGGTATGATAGGTGAAGTCAACTGGGGAGACCCAGTTCTCCCCCTACTTTGATACTACCATTTTTGTTTCCTGGTTAATTTCTTCATTTAACTGAGATCCATCAACATGAACACACTGGAGTGCAGATTTTATATACCCATCTTTGCAGTAATATCAATGACTTTTAACATAACAACTGTAATATATACATATATATATTTACAGTGCATCCGGAAAGTATTCACAGCGCTTCACTTTTTCCGCATTTTTTTGTTACAGCCTTATGCCAAAATGTATTCAATTCATTATTTTCCTCGAAATTCTACAAACAATACCCCATAATGACAACAAGAAAGAAGTTTTTTTGAAATCTTTGCAAATTTTTTACAAATAAAAAATGAAACAAATCACATGTGCATAAGTATTCACAGCCTTTGCTCGATACTTTCTTGAAGCACCTTTGGCACCAATTACAGCCTCAAGTCTTTTTGAGTATGATGCTACAAGCTTGGCACACCTATTTTTGGACAGTTTCTCCCATTCTTCTCCCATTCTTCTTTGCAGGACCTCTCAAGCTCCATCAGATTGGATGGGGAGCCGGTGTACAACCATTTTGTCGTGTTCAAGTCTGGGCTCTGGCTGGGCCACTCAAGAACATTCACAGAATTATCCCGTAGCCACTTCTTTGTTATCTTGGCTGTGTGCTTAGGGTCGTTGTCCTGTTGGAAGATGAACCTTCGACCCAGTCTGAGGTCCAGAGCGCTCTGGAGCAGGTTTTCATCAAGGATGTCTCTGTACATTGCTGCATTCATCTTTCCCTCGGTCCTGACTAGTCTCCCAGTTCCTGCTGCTGAAAAACATCCCCACAGTATGATGCTGCCACCACCATCCTTCACTGTAGGGATAGTATTAGCTAGGTGATGAGCAGTTCCTGGTTTCCTCCAGACATGACACTTGCCATTCAGTCCAAAGAGTTCAATCTTTGTTTCATCAGACCAGAGAATTTTGTTTCTCATAGTCACTCTTTTGGCAAACTCAAGGTGGGCTGTCATGTGCCTTTTACGGAGGAGTGGCTTCCGTCTGCAGGCCTGATTGGTGGAGTGCTGCAGAGATGGTTGTTCTTCTGGAAGGTTCTCCTCTCTCCACAGAGAAATGCTGGAGCTCTGTCAGAGTGACCATCAGGTTCTTGGTCACCTCCCTGACTAAGGCCCTTCTCCCCCCATCGCTAAGTTTGGCCGGGCGGCCAGCTCTAGGAAGAGTCCTGGTGGTTCCAAACTTCTTCCATTTACAGATGATGGAGGCCACTGTACTCACTGGGACCTTCAATGCTTCAGAAATTATTCTGTGCCCTTCCCCAGATCTGTACCTCGATACTATCCTGTCTCGGAGGTCTACAGACAATTCCTTGAACTTCATGGCTTGGTTTGTGCTCTGACATGCACTGTTAACTGTGGGACCTTATATAGACAGGTGTGTGACTTTCCAAATCATGTCCAATCTGCTGAATTTACCACAGGTGGTCTCCAATCAAGTTGTAGAAACATCTCAAGGATGATCAGTGGAAACAGGATGCACCTGAGCTCAATTTTGAGTGTCATGGCAAAGGCTGTGAATACTTACGTACATGTGATTTTTTTGTTTTTTATTTTTAGTAAATTTGCAAAGATTTCAAACAAACTTCTTTCATGTTGTCATTATGGGGTATTGTTTGTAGAATTTTGAGTAAAATTATGAATTGAATCCATTTTGGAATAAGGCAGTAACATAACAAAATGTGGAAAAAGTGAAGCACTGTGAATACTTTCCAGATGCACTGTATATATATATATATATATATATATATATATATATATATATATATATATATATACACAGCGGGTGTATCTTCAGTTCTTACCATCGATTTTCAATGGGATTTAAGTCAGGTGATTGGCTGGGCCATTCTAGCAGCTTTATTTTCTTTCTTTGAAACCAACTGAGAGTTTCCTTGGCTGTGTGTTTGGGATCATTGTCTTGCTGAAATGTCCACCCTCATTTCATCTTCATCATCCTGGTAGATGGCAGCAGATTTTTGTCAAGAATGTCTTGGTAAATTTGCCCCTTCATCCTTCCTTCAATTATGTGAAGTTTGCCAGTACCATTTGCTGAAAAGCAGCCCCACACCATGATGTTCCCACCTCCAAACTTCACTGATGGTATGGTGTTTTTAGAGTGATGTGCAGTGCCATTTCTCCACCAAACATGGTGTGTATTATGGCATCCAAACAGTTCAATTTTGCTCTCATCTGACCACACTATATTCTCCCAGTATTTCACCGGCTTTTCCAAATGTTGTGCAGAAAACTTTAAACGAGCTTCAACATGCTTTATTTTAGCAATGGAGTCTTGCATGGTGAGCGTGCATACAGGCCATGGTGGTGGAGTGCATTACTTACTGTTTTCTTTGAGACAACAGTACCTGCTAATCGTAGGTCTTTTTTTTTAAGCTCTCCACAAGTGGTCCTTGGCTCTTGGACAACTCTTCTGATTATTCTTTTCACTCCTCTGTCAGAAATCTTGTGAGGAGCACCTGGTCGAGACAAATTTATGGTGAAATGATTGTCTTTCCACTTCCGAATTATGGCCCCAACAGTGCTCATTGGAACATTCAGAAGCTTAGAAATGCACCTATAACCAATGCCATCGTTATGTTTTGCAACACATAGGTTGCGACAGTCTCGAGACAGCTCTTTGCATTTACCCATCATGAGATGTGTCTTGTGACACCTTGGCAATGAGACCTTTTTGTAGGCCATCGGTTGGGACTGAACCAGCTGATATTAATTTGCACTGACAAGGGGCTAGATTGCTTTTTAATTACTGATAGTTTTCAGCTGTTGTCTTGGCTTTCCATGCCTTTTTGCACTCATGTGTTCAATACTTTTTCCCTGTGTCAATTCACATTATTACCCATAACTTAATTTGCTGAGTTCATTTGTTTTGGTTTCTTTGTATGTATGGATTACTTGGGTTGTTACCAACATCTGGTGAAAATTTCATGTCAATAGCACCTTTGGAAATATATTTACTGAAAAAAATGTTGACGTGTTCAATACTTATTTCACCCGCTGTGTATATATATATATATATATATATATATATATATATATATATAGGGTAACCGATGCATGTTACGGCCATGGCATGCTAGCATTAGCTTTAGTGCTATGAATGCAGAATGTAAATATGACAAATTACACATTATCTATGGTATATTTTACTTTAATTCATCATTAATAACAGCCTCCTATACTGATCTCATGTTGATTATATTGATAGAATGAGGCATGCAGACATTGATAACACATTTTAATGTGCAGCATAGCTGGTGTCTGAATGTTTGTCCGCAGCATACTTTTGCTCAGTGAAGAAGAAATTGTCTTGAGTGTATCTGAACCTTTACAGAAGCACTGGTGACTCAAGTAAAGGAAAACTCTGGTTGTCTTGTTAAGCATGAGCTCACTGCATAACCACAAGGATGGTGAGTGAGGGTGATATAAGAGATGAGCCTTTTAAAATTCAAACATCATTATCCGAGCACCTGTCACTCGCTTGTCATTGGAGACAGGTGGGATTGTGCCTTTGGTCCTTTAAGTAGTGAGAAAGGATGGGGGCTGGGAGAATGCAAGTGCATTTGGAATGAGAAAGGGGAGTTGTTATAAGGTCCATATGCATGAGGAGGCCCTCACACTTCGAAAGCCTGTTCTGTGCTTTTACTTGCCATCCACAGAGTTCCCCTTGAGCACATGAATGTAATGACACATGAGAAGCAATAACAAATTACAATGGATTGTTTCTTAAAGGGCAGAGACATTTGGATTGTTGGCAGTGTGTGGCTGATGGCGTTCTATCTGTGGCATAGATTCTGGGATTTATTTTCATCCAGAAGGAAAGCTAAATCCTCCTCATCAACCAATGGACAGGTAAATATTTTTCATCATTGAAAGCCGCAGAGTGATTCAAAGAAGTTGATTAAACAAATGATCAATTCTGACAAGTTAGCAGCTGCTTGAGAAAATGATCATGGCCTAATCCGTCCTGCCAGTTGTAAGGTAACAGATTCAATCTATGGTTGCTGAAGAGTGGGAGCAAGTTAGATGTAAGGAAAATAACCCCACTGTATAAACATTTTGTCTTTGGACAAGGCATATCAGTACACAGATTAGAAAAGTAGATTATATAAGCGGGGAAAAGACATTTCAGTATCAACTCATGTCTGTTGCATGTTGAGTAATGAGTAATGTATCAATTAACATTCAGAGACCAAGCGTAGCAGAATTAGAATTTTTGTTTAACCCTGAAAGCACACGTGCATCACCCAGATGTCTATTTGATGTGTGTTTACATCTGGAAGATGTATTTTTTTTTACATTATTTGCTCATCTCTGGATCTTGGAACAGCCAACTGTTCACAACAAGAAGATCTAGAGGTCTAATTGTTTCGTAAGGTCTTAAACGTTCTGCTAAATAATCTGTCGCCAAACCATGTATTGGTTTATATGTAGTTAATAAATTTTTAAATCAACCCTAAAATTAATTGGTAACCAATGCAAAGAATCTAAAACTGGATAAATATGATTAAAAGACCTAGTTTGTATCAAAAGTCTAGCTGCAGCATTTTGCATTGATTGTAGCCGTGCTGAAGTGTGCTGATTAAAAAAATTAAAACAGGGCATTAAAGTAATCAAGGCGAGACAATATAAAAGCATGTATGAGCTTCTATGTAACTCAAAAGGTGTCTCACCTTGGAAATGTTCCTTAACTGATAGAAACAAGACTGAACTAACTTACCAATGTGATATTCAAAATTTAAATTTGTATAAAAATGGAAGCCCAAATTTCTCACCACCTGCTGATTATTTGCGACCACCTGATGAAGTGCTGACTCAATCTGATTTAAAAAAAAAAAACATGACGTATTATACCAACTTCTGTTTTATCAGTATTTAACTGCAGAAAATTACATGATGTAATTTGTTTTATATCTGCTATACAAGTTTGAAGAACATTTAAATTAGTCAGATCATTGGGATTCAACGACAAATACAATTGCCGGTCATCTGCATAACAATGAAAATGTATGTTCTATTTTTGAAAAACACAGAACCAAGCGGTAGCATATACAGAGAAAAAGTATTGGCCCTAAGAGAGATCCTTGCGGAACACCACAAAATGTCTATAAGACATTCAGTAGACGTATTTGAGACGTTTATAGTTTAGAATGTTTGTAAATCTCATCTTTTTAAGATGTTTAGCAGATGTTAATTAGAATGCGATGCTTTCTAGATGAAACATCCTTAAACAGACATATTGGAGATCTATATGTGCTATCTGGGTAAAGTCACACAAAAAGGTCAGATTTGTGAGGTGAAACACTTCTGGAACAAATTATTAGTACATTTCTTTAAAGGTGCAGTATGTAAGATTAAGAAACCATTGTTATTAATGACACCTGTGGCCGTTAAGTGAACTGCAGTCATCTACCTGTTGCTCGTGATTGCGTACACACTTCATAGGGATGTTAGCATCAACCAAAACAATGACGTAACATTCAAAGAGGCTGAACGTAATTCACCGGCATCATGCTGACAGATGAGGTAACATATTTAAAATTACACAGTTATTATTGTTTTACTATAAACTTTGAGACTGTATGTTATTTTTGACTCTCCAGTGCTGGAACAGGGCTAAAACAAAGTGTGGATACAGGTCTGACTATGCAAGACAGTAGTTCACTTTTCTTTGCATGATACATTGACTGCATTAGTACAATAGCCTATTTCGGTGTTAGCTAGCTAGCCAGCTTTATCAATAGCAGTTAGCTAAATTTGGTGGATGGTTTATAAAATAGACTGTACAATATAAATATGTTGACACAATTCAGTATTGATGTGATTCCATCAAAACTGTAATTTGGATATATTGCTTCACTATTGTTTTATAATTATAGAATGTATCTATTTTCTGTATAACCGTTTAGTGTAAAGTTACGCTACACTAATGAATGGAGGTTTTTGCATAATCTTGAACATTGGCTATTATTGTGTATGACTTTCTTTCATCTGCTCAACACAAATTAAGATTTTTAGCAGAATTTCTCAGCTCTTTTTGTTCATAAAATGCAAGTGAAAACAGTAACCATGACGTCCCCTCGTCACTCACTCGACGTTGTGTCGAGTGTATTATTGTCGTTTACCTTGCTGAATAATTACAAATGAACATTGACATTATCCTGACTTTTATCATAAAGAGAAAATTGTTGAAACTATTTGAAAGTTACGAAACAAGGTAGCTTGCAATTCGCAGGCAAAATCAAGTTCGCTAAAATTACACAGATCAATCCTTATGGCACTATATTTCACATGCTTTGTGGTTATGTAAGCTTACCTGTCCAATAAGAAGAACACCAATTCAGGGTCGGATTTGATCCCCAAAACCGAGCGAAGGTCCCTCCCGGAATCAAATGCCCTGCCGATGTTCACTCTAGTTTTCACTCGACCACGATCAGGTTTCCGCTTAGGATTCAGATGATAAATGTTATTTTTTTGGCTTACTAAGTGTTTGTGTAGGAGTCGGTGTTGTGCTGGGAGCCAGCCATTTGCTGGATTCCATCTCTAAGATAACATTACCTAGTGTTGCAGACTGTCTGTTGATGCTGTTGAATAGTGGATGAGAAGCACTGAGGAAAGGCTCTCGGGAGTTCAATTTTTTAAATTGCGTTACAAGCCGGTCACACATTGGCAAAAATAGCCGAATATTATATGAACACTTTTACATATTGCACCTTTAAATGAAAACTATGAAGCAAAAGAGCTGAAGTCCAGGCATATTCACTTTCTTAATTTGTGAGAGGGAAGATATGCAAATATCTGACATTCAAACAAAGCTTTCTTACTGTCAGATCCTCATGAAGAGACTTGATTGTGTTTGCGTAATTAATTGTTTAATACCACCGATTTTATTATCAATAAGAATTATAGGCACTTTTCTAAACTATAAAATGAAACCAGATCTTCACTAATCTTATATTTAAGCATAGCAATAATCATATTATGGAAACAATGTAAGTGTTTAGCACTGCCTGGTAAAGTGATGTAATGCTGCTTGTATGCGCCCTGTCACTTCTTTACAAACCAGATGCATCATAGTCACAACTCATTCAGTGACATAAAGACATTTACAGAACCTGAATGTCACACAACTATGTGGTGAGGTTGGCATAATATCTCATTTAATCTGAATATGAACTGTCATGTAAAATCCAATGATCCTTCAGATGCGTATCTGAGTATCCATATGCTGGTACCTTAAAGTCAATCACATACATTAAGGGCTCCATCAATAAATAGTTTAATTACTAATACCAGCCTCTGACCACTGCCTGCATCTCTCCAGTTAATTTAGGGTGGACTTCAAAGACTTTAAAATAATCATCATCCTTAAATTTTAACATAATATATAATAAAAAAAATTATTCAAAGAACACTTTGTAGTCGCCATTAGTATTAAACATTGTGACAGGGCGGAGGGTGTTTATCGCATTATCCTGTTACACTGGTGCCAAAATCCGAAAAGTAGGAGGCGAGAACTGGCGTGGCAATATAAATGATACTTAAATAAGAACTTAAACCAAAAGACACAAACGATGGACAGCTGCCCATAAACGCTCTCTCTCTGCCGCACCACCATCCGCAGTCGGCCTTTATCTTGATTAGCCTGATAAGTGGCTAGAATCACAAACCGGCCCTGCCTTCCACTCTGTCACAAACATATTTGTTGTTACAGTGTGTGACACTGTCATGTGATCCATCAACCCAAAACAATCAAGATGGCGCCTAATGTTGTAGCAGCATTAGAGCCTGATATTCACTTTTGAAAGCATTGTTAAAGATACATTTGCCTTTTTACCAACTTAACGTTGGAATAGCTATCCGGCTACAGGACATAAGGATAGTTACATGGAGCGTACATAGAATGGCGATTTTACACGTATAGTAAGGTGATTTAAGATTTTTCACATGTTTCAATGTGGACAAGAAACTTTTGGAAATCACTTGAAAATGCCAGTGTGGATGGAGAGCATTTTGAAAATGAAAAAGCAGTTTTCAAATGTATCCGCATTAATGTGAATTAACTATAAGTCTGTTTCCCCACAGTTTTCCCCTCTCTGCTTCCTAATAAACTTTTCCTTGTTTTTTTTTTATTCCACAGTCTTGGTTCATGGTTTTCAAGTATAAGGGCATGTATAAAAAAAAAATGTATTTTGGCACATACATAATGTTGATCTTTTTGTCCTTTTGCCTATAAAGTGCCGAATGCAAGCTTATCATAAAATTTAGCTTTGGTGGCCACCGAAAACCTTTTAGTGGAGGTAGAACCATTAAAGTCAGTCAGTGACCCAATCCATTCAGACCAGCGACCCACTTTTGGGTTGTGACCCATCAGTTGAGAAACACTTTAAAACACATAATTAGTCAGCCAAAATTTTTTATAAAGTTGGACCTGTCACTTGAAGACTTAATGCATAAGCAAACTGTCCAGTAATCATTGGCTGATGCTTCAAAAGGTCAGCAGCAACGGAGTCAAAGTTGAAATGGTTTGAACTCTGAGTTCCATGTTACAGTGCATGAAGAAAGGGGCAACAGTGATGCTTAACTCAGTAGAATTTGAGGTATTCGACAGCACTTTTATGAGATAAAAGGCCTTTTAGGTTTAGGGTTGATGTTTGTGTTTGGGGATAAGAGTCAACAAAATATGCATTTCTGTTCACTGTATGACATAATTTACAACAAAAATCAACTTGCTTTGGCACACCTCTGTGGACATTTCATCTGATGTTCAAAAACACTTTCAGTTTCGAGCAGTGGGGAAAGGGGGTACAATTGGAGTGGTGGTGGCGTAGTGGGCTAAAGCACTTAACTGTTAATCAGAAGGTCGTGGGTTCGATCCCCACTGCCACCACCATTGTGTCCTTGAGTAAGACACTTAACTCCAGGTTGCTCCGGGGGATTGTCCCTGTAATAAGTGCACTGTAAGTCGCTTTGGATAAAAGCATCTGCCAAATGCATAAATGTAAATTTTGGTAAGCACAGACCGAATTAAGATGAAGAAAACCATTGGACCTACTGTCACTGAATTCACAGTGAGATCAGTCTGGTTACTTTCTTGTCTATTTATACAGACTATCAGAACCTCTCAATTGTAAAGGAGAAGTTGCAAACTCTTGTTGAAAATGTGGTGGTCACTATCATTTATCATTTTCAGGATGATGAGTGGGCCCACAACAAAACATCCACTCTAGTTTTAATTTAGACTAGTATGTGTATAAATAGAGGCCTTTCCAAGGTCTAACTTCATATGTAATTTGAAGGCTTTGCCTTGCCATTACAAACACAACCTTGACCCCTAGAAGTATGAAGCAGTTGTGATGAGCTACTTGAAAAGCAGAGCATGTTTCAGTTTTATTAATGATAATGTGTTGTCAATTAATGATGATGTATAATAAGCATTTAAAGGTTTTATGTATGTTGTTGTGTTGAGGCCTAATTTTGTTCTGTGGTCAAGTTTAGCTTGTCTTGCTAGAGGCATTGTCTTTTGCCTCCCAAGGCCACTATAGGGAGGTAGAACAATATATTATATGTATCTGTTTTTGAAGTGACATGCGATACAGTGCCGACACACAATTGGAATGCTCCTTGTCTACACCTATGATGAATTAGAAGACCACCTGCATTTATTGTCCTGTGAAACCACTCATGTTGCTGGATTTGAAATAATGACCTTTTCCAATGTTCACAAACAGTTGCACCATCCAGTGACAATCAGTTACAGAAATAGGATTGGCTGTTTAGGTCTACGAAGACAATATAGTGTATTCTCTATTGAATTAATTCTACCAATACATCTACAGCAAAACATTGTAGCAAACATTGTGTGAAGTAATGGTTGCAGACTGATTTCTCTGTGAATTTGGCGACAGTAGGTTGAACCCTTTTCAGCTGGAATCGATTTGTGCTTAACAGAATTATAAGCATGGCCCCCAGTGGCCAAAGTGTTTTCGAACATATGGACAAGTGTGAGCTCCAGTTCCCCTTCTGTCACCCACTCGACGTTGTGTCGATTGTAGTGACACAAGGGGTCTTTCTTGAGAGTGTACCTCTGGATTTGAGAAAAGGCCAATGAGAAATTGGCAGACAGAAAGGGAAGCGGACGTGCGTCTGTCAGTCAGATTTTTTCTTCTGAGCCGAGCGGTTGTGCAGCAACAAGCAGAGTTAATTCTTTCACTACTGCTCCACTCGCCATGGATCTATGGCGCGTTTCCAGCGGCTTTCTCCTTCTCTGCATGCTGTGCAGTCCACGCCCCTGGGCGCTTCGACAGCGCTTCTTTATAGAGCCTTATACCCTCTAAAAGAGAAGTATTTGCCCCTCTAAAAGAGAGTATTTTCATACAGTAAAAGAGCAATACAAGCTTAATTTATTTTCTTTTGCCACACCATACCCACATTGTCAATAAAAGAGCGATTACCTCACTTCCTGGGTCATCTAGCCGGTGCGTGCCATTCTCACGACGCCCCGGTACCAAAATCCTACAGTCCTGGTTTCCCGGATGCAGTTACCTTGCCTCCTGACCCGCCATCCCCGGCGGGCCGGTTCTGACGAGTTCCGAAGACATCTATACAGTACTAGGTAGGACCTACCACCGCGCCACTTCCACGTGTGGCTTGACAACCCATGTGATGTATTGGCCATATGTTACCTCCCCCCAGCCTGGGCAGGATGTGGTCTCTGCAGAGTCTATTCCCCTTAAAAAAATAGGAACGGAAAAGAACGCCTTCCCCGATGCGTTTTATAGTATTAAGATAGCCCCACCTGCTTTATGCTCTATGACGAGGAACATAGAGAGAGAAAATGCCGTGGCTGGTGCTGCTTGCTCCCATGATAGTCATGTCGCTTGTTCCCCCCTCAGAGGTGCTGGGAACCAAAGAACTGGATATTAACTTTTTTGGAGAGGGTTACGTGAGCCCGATACAGTTTGCTTCTAGCACGCGGTAGCTTGCTTGCACCTGTGTCAGCAGTTCACGTAACAGTGCATGGTGTTTTTAAATGGGACACCTAGTGTCACTCGACACAACGTCGAGTGAGTGACAGGAGGGGACGTCATGGTTACTGTTTTCACTTGCATTTTATGAACAAAAAGAGCTGAGAAATTCTGCTAAAAATCTTAATTTGTGTTGAGCAGATGAAAGAAAGTCATACACATCTGTGATGGCATGACGGTGAGTAAATGATTAGAGAATTGTACATTTTAACTATCAAACTATCCCTTTAAGGGCTCTTGTCAGATCTGGATGAATTTGTCAATAAGAAGTGAGGTTTGGAAGCCTGGTGATTCACATTCTTCTCTGTCAAAAAATGACAAATATTGATCTGTTTCTCACCCACACTTATCATATCACTTCTGAAGATTTTTATTTAACTACTGGAGTCTTATGGATTTCTTTTATGCTGCCTTTATGTACTTTATGGAGCATCAAAATTTTGGTGCCCAAGTCATACAGATTTTGAACAACATAATGGTAATGATGACAGCATTTTCAATAATGATATACTAATAAGAAAAATTATTCTGTTATACATGTTAAATGTAGTATGTAATGGAATATAGGGGAGTAAACATCTATTATGTAATTTGTGAAAGTAACAGGTTACTCACTACTTGAGGACTCTTTTCATTGGATACTTTCTTACTCTTAGTCAAGTAATTATTTATGTTAGTACTTTTATTTCTACAAGTAATTGTACTTTTACTTGAGTATAGTTTTTGGCTACTCGACCCACCTCCTGAAACTTCATCTGCTGGTGTCGCTGTTGGACGGTGTTATTGTAGAAATATAACTGCTATACACATTATTCGAGCTCACATTTCGTAATATTTTATTTGCTTTATGTACAGTCGATAATTCTTCTCATTTGAATTTTTTGAGGAGGCACAGCCTACCTTACCTCCTTGGAGAAAACACCACTGTTTCAGAGCATTACTCTGTGTGAAGACGGTTATGTGGACACTGAACCCAGCTCTGATGTTATGTTGCCTCTGGGCACGTGCCACGTCTCGGGCCGTCACAGGAAAGTGGGGCAGTTGGCAGGCAAAAAGAAAATGATCCTGGAACTGAGAGCCAGCGGGTTGCAAATGTCCCAGGACAAAGTGTTCTGGCTGGATGGAGGGGGCTGTTCAAGGCTCCCCTGCTGAATGGTGGCCTTGATGTCACCTTGCACTCACTCACACTTTATGCGTGTCCATCTCTCTCTGTCTCTATGTTTCGAACGCTCTATAATTCATAAATCAAATATTAACACACAAACTGTTCCTCTCTCTATTTATATTTGTATATACACACAGGCACATACATATAGAGAGAGGTAGTGTGAGAACATAGTGTGTTGTTTATGAAATGAATTATAGAGAGCTCTAAAAAGATTTACAGTACTAGCCTGTACTGAATGAATCAAGAAATCAGAATATAAATAAAAATAAATCAAATAGGAGTGGTGGTGGTGCAGTGGGCTAAAGCACATAGTTATGTGTGGTAATCAGAAGGTCACTGGTTCGATCCCCACGGCCACCACCATTGTGTCCTTGAGTAAGGCGCTTAACTCCAGGTTGCTCTGGGGGGATTGTCCCTCTACTAAGTGCACTGTAAGTCGCTTTGGATAAAAGCGTCTGCCAAATGCATAAATGTAAATGCAAATAAATAATATATTTATAAATGAATGATATAAAAAATAAAGTCGATATCAGCCACAGCCACAATATCGATTGAAGCCCGATTTAATCATTCATGTGAGCCGGTCCAGTGCAGCTTCAGGCTTCAATCACTCCTCGCACATCTGTGTTCCACATGACACGAGAAGATGATTATCATAAGGTTGCTGCATCACCTGACATAAATGCGTACGGACATGGCTGGCATGAATGAGGACGTTCAAATAAAGGTGCATCTTAAAAAAACAGACATCGATGTTTATGCGTTTAATCGATGAGATCGCACCATTGCCGATTAGATCGATGGATCGTTACACCTCTTTTGAATAGTGGGAAAAAAGTCTCTCTGCATCCACTGAAGTAGTGGGGAGTGTTGGCATTCTGTCTTCCCTAGTGACCATCAACTCCACTGGACTCCTCTTTTCTGCATCACTTTTGTCCATATGGATGTAGTGGTGCCACTCCTTTGCAGAGACCTGGCCTAAAGCTGGGGCAGCTTGGGCATAGTCTTTAATAGGGATTCTCCAATCGCTCTGCCACCGATCGGTATCGATCGGTAATTTGGCTGATAGCATAAACCGCTCGCTCATGTCGCAAAAGACGTGCAGCTCCTTTAAGACTTAAGCAGCAGGGCATCACAACGTATGTGGGATACTGGCATAGTGTTGTTAGCCAACAAACTTGATTCACCAGTTTAGAACGATGCAGTAGGAGAGGTATGGCGAATATGAAAAGCTTTTGTACTGTACTGTTAATGTGGTGTCTCCCACGGGACAAGGCAAAGGGAAAACAACAGGAGCTGTGAAACAGTCCTTATTATCGTTCATGGCGGCAGCTTCTCAGACTCCACTGGTCATAGGCATCTCCGTAAAAATGCAAGTTATTAGATATGGTGTATTTCAAACATCTTTATTAAATATCTCCCGATTAAACTGCATTAACAATAGTACCACACAAAAAGTCCAGAAACATGTGCTCTTTCTCCGCTTTCCTTTCATCTCTTGCTCTCATGAGAGAGTGTGTGTTCTCCTCATTAAAGTTCAAGCTGATACAAGTGAAAAATGAACTACTCATACAATCATAAAAGTAAATGAAAAGACAGGGAGGAATTTCTAAATATAATAATTCTTTATACAATATTTAGAGATCATAATATAGTGTTTTAATTTTGACAAGCCTTTTAAACTTTTTTAACTGTTTTTGTCAGCAAATACTAGGCAACGTGATATTACTGTGTGCAGAAAGCTTACATATACCCAGTTATGACAGATAGACAGATTGGGATTGTTCGATGTTGTGACAAGAATATTGGTGATCGGTATCGGATTTAGAAATCCTGATCGGAGCATCCCTAGTCCTTAATGTAATGATTGGGAGAGCTTTGAACAGTTCAATACATGGATGCCTCTTCATCACGGCCTGTACGTTGGTGGAGCAGGTTGCAATGGCTTCTTTAAATAACTCTGAACATGTATACCACTCATCCTCATTCAGCTGATCCCTAGTGCGGGGACGCCAGTCTTCAGCTTTTGCGGTGCGCCAATACTCAGACAGCATACTGAGATCCTCCATCTGACTAAAGATGGTAGCATCTACAGGACTGGAGGTTTCTTCTAGCTTGGTGAGAGAGGCAAAGATATCGGATCTGTGCTCAACGATGAAGGTGGCCTGGACTTTTAGGAGGTTTCCTTTCTTCTCTAATAGTGCTCTCAATTCCTGAACCGCTTTGGAGGACTGTGGCATGGTTGGAACGAAGCCGTGCAAGATATCAATGTTGTCTGCCAGATACTGCACTGCTTTAATCCAGGATCCCCATCTTGTCTGGACTGCAAACACAGGCATGAGAGGAGACAGGCCCTGATCTAATATGAAGGCACTCAATTCAGGTCAAAGGTGTCTGCTGGGAACACCTCTAAAACTAATTACAGCAGATGTGCCAGACAGGTGACATGTTTTGCATTGGAGAAGAGGCCATATAGGTGTTAAATGCTTTTTCATATAGCTTGCTGAATCTGTGACAAAAGCAAAGACGTCATTGAAATTGACACTGTTGGAATAAAGACAGGAGATGACAGCCGATACAGTGCTGAAGTTAACTCGATTAAATTTAAATTGGCAGCAACAGATGGCTTGCCCACCGGCAGGAGCCGAATTGCGAGGACACAGTGGTCACAAGCATCTGTTTTTTCATCTGCAATTGAGAACACCCTTTTATATGTTTTAATTGTTATGCTATTTATTCTTTTATTTATTAAGAGTCATATTCTGTAATTACTGCTTTATCACCTCAGTTTCCCCCACTTCTGTCTATTGGTCTCTACAAAATGTATTCATTCAAACAATTCATCCTTTTGAGAAAGAGGAGGAGCCTAGACGGTTGCTGACACATTGCTGTTGTTTACCAACTAACCACAAATGGTAGTAGCTTTCAAGAGATCTGTGATTGGTGCGATCAGAGAGACAGCAATGTAACGAGTGGTATGTCAATGAATACTGAACCTACAATGTTCATAAGAATATCAGATATTATATCATTGTATGTATCGTATATAATTTTGCATATAATGTAAAATTTGTTTACTTCTCAATTATAAAAGAGATATGCTACATGTTCTTATGGTGAATTCACAGCGTGAGAGTCTAATTAGATAATAAAACTTTATTATTTTATATTATATAATATTGTATGTAAAAGTATTTAATATTACAGCAAACAAAAAGAGCTATTCTCAAGTTGAATTCAGCTTGTTAGATAATATACACTTATAATTTGTAATTTTCAACAAAATTATACAAATAACACTTTATAATAACGACAAACAATGGCAATAATCCATAGACTTTATTGACGCTCATACACGCAATAGACTAAAGCAATGCGAGAAAAGTCCTTGTTTAAACCCTCACGCGCACGAGGCAGGGCGGAGGGCGGGGCCGGGTCGTGATACTACACACCCGGTCCCGTATTAGGCTAATTATGCCTCCGTGAGGTTTAAAGGCTGACTGTAGAGGGCCGTGCGGGAGAGAGAGATCGTTAGCGGACATGTCCGTCATGTGTGTGTTTATGTCTTCTTTTAAGTTTATCATTAAAACTATTATTTATATTTAAAAGCCGGTTCTCGCCTCCTCCTTTCCATTGAATATGTTACCCTGGTGCCGAAAACCCGGGAAGGAGGAGGGATATGCCGTAATTGAGTTCTCGCCACTACCGTCCACCCCAACGGAGCAGCCGCGGCCATCTGCCGGGGGACGAGGATCCCAGCCGCCTGAACGAGGACGATGGCCGTTGACCGCAAGGGGAGAAGGGGCTCCTAGCCGACCGCCTGGAGCGGTCAGGGCCGCTGCCAGGGGCGCAGGAGTCTCCTACCGGCCACTGAAACGCGGCGGGGTTTAAGACCGCCGACTGCGAGCGGGGAGGGGCTCACTGGCGACCGCCTGGAGCGAGAGGACCGCTGCCAGGGGCGGGGAAGACCCCTTCTGTTCCCCGAGAACGCGGCGGGGTGTTCCGTCTGCCAGGGACTGGAGGACTGCCTTGGATCCGCCCAGAGAGTTGCGGCTGTCGTCCGATAAAGGGTGGAGGAGTGGCCGAGGAACAAGCTGCAGTGTATCGGAGAACTGGCGAGTAAGAGTTTTTTTTTTCATCTCTCTCTCCTCTCTCTCTCTCTCACTGTCGCTCTGCGTTGGCCTTTATCCTCTTTTAAATTTTACAGTTTTTTGGGGGGTACTACACTGTTACAGGAAGTACCCCCCATTTTAATTATTTCTGTTTCCCTCCCCTTGTCCCCTCCCTCATCCAGGTAGATGGGGATGACCTGCCAGCAGACAGCGTGGAAGGTGCGCCCTCCCCCAGGGAAAGAGGGGGGGGGATGTACGTCAGGCCGGGGGCTCCCCAGCCTGAGAGAATGAGGGAGGAATGTGGCAGGGCGGAGGGCAGGGCCGAGTCGTGATACTACACACCCGGTGCCGTATTAGGCTAATTATGCCTCCGTGAGGTTTAAAGGCTGACTGCAGAGGGCCGTGTGGGAGAGAGAGATCGTTAGCGGACATGTCCGTCATGTGTTCTTTTAAGTTTATCATTAAAAGTATTATTTATATTGAAAAGCCGGTTCTCGCCTCCTCCTTTCCATTGAATACGTTACACTTATATATATGGCATATACTGTATTTCAATAAGCTAATATTTACTATTTATATCTCTCAACATTTTATACCATATACTGTACATGCTGTGTACTTGCCATTTAGTTTTCTGTGTTGGGCTTAATAATGTTTTCTATTTTCATGCATGTTAGGCCAAGTTGCAGGATCCTGCTAGGCATGTTGTTTCCCTTTTACACAGTGCTCTAGCTAATGACTCTAGTTCAATATCTCAGATTGGTAAGTAAATCGCATTAAGTGGCATGTCATTGAATTAACCCTTTGACAAGTACAATCAAACCAGTGTAATCATTCCAGAGAGGCCCTGGGGCGTACGATCACACCCCTGTGATTAGAACGTTTTTGTCTGACTTCATCGACTTCAGCATTTAAAATTCAAATTTGCTTTCGTGCTGCAAAGCTGCCACTGCCATAGAGAGTGACTGGCTAAATTTGGACAATGAGGTAAGTGACACAGATGAGGAGATGCCCCCCAGCCTCCAAGCCCTGAGGATGAAGATACCTCAGCCACTGTTACTACGCCTGCACACACAACACCAAGGGAGTTGGAGGAGGTAAGCTCTTCCTGCTGAAGTGCTACCAGCAATTCCTGGACTTCAGGTTTTTTTTATCCTGCAAAGTCAGGGGTTCAGACCCCACCTTCATCCCCCACAGAGGCCTTCATCACCCATAGAGGTCCAGTGTTTTAAAATGTTTATGAGCTTGTTGAGGAAACAAACCACTAAGCTTCAGAACAGCTGGAGAAAACACCACCCAGAGTGAAAGGAAAGCTGGCAAAGTGGGTTCTGACTAATGTCAATGAGATGTACTAATTTTTGGTGACAGCTGTCCTTATGGGAATTGTGAAAAATAACTCACTCTGTGAGTACTGGGGCACAGACCCCATGCTGCAGATCCCATTTTTAGGTCCTGTAGCAGTGCAGTTTCAGCTATCCCCTGCATAAAATAAGAAAAATATTTACAGCATCATGTACTCGTTATGTAACATCTTTGTGCCATTCAAGAATCTCTGTGTGGATGATGAGTTGCTAATGAAGTGGAAGGGCAGGCTGGCATTCCGACAGTTCATACCAGCAAAGAAGCATAGATTTGGGGTAAAGTTTTTTGTTTTGTGTGATGTACACACTGGTTACATGCAGGACATGATCGTCTACACAGGATCCACCACTGACATCCACCACTATGAGGGACTTACATTTACATTTACATTTACAATTACATTTATGCATTTGGCAGACGCTTTTATCCAAAGCGAATTACAGAGCATTTATTACAGGGACAATCCCCCCGGAGCAACCTGGAGTTAAGTGCCTTGCTCAAGGACACAATGGTGGTGGCTGTGGGGCTCAAACCAGCATCCTTCTGATTACCAGATTACCAGTTATGTGCTTTAGACCACTACACCACTACACCACCACCACTCACCACTAAGTTCTTGGTATCTCGGGGTCCATCGTCCTTGTTGGCCCCTTACTCACATTGATTCCCTGCAATTCAGGATCAACCTGATGAGAGGGCTGCTTGAGAAGGACAGCTCACCACGGTATTGGTGCAGTGGGGGACATCCTGCCTCAGACAGTCCCCTGCGTCTAACAGCCAGGCATTTCCCCTCTGAAGTTCCTCAAACCAGTTTCCAGGGTAGCAGGCACGGCAAGGTCTGTCTCTCTAGTACACGGAAGACAAAGAAGAGGTGCCTTATAAAATACATATGTGTGCCATGCAACACTCCTTTCTCCATGCTTTGAGGAGTACCACACACTCAAATATTACTGAACCTATAAAAGGTCGTTTAAATGTTCTTTATTCACCATAACTGTAATTAAACTGTTAACATTTCATCATTATTCAATATGTCATTTATTATGCCTCTTGATAAAGCATGGTAACATAGTACTTCACATCATGCAGACTCAGAACTTACAACTTACATGTGAATAACACTCCTTTACTCTCCATGGATGAATCAGTGACAAAGTGGAAGGCATTTGAACAGTTTATACCTGCAAAAAGAAACAGATTTCACATAATTTTATTTATTATTTGCATGTGTGACAGACCATTATGTGTCACCATTATGTGGGTCTTGGGAACTTTATGTCTGATATAATGACCTTACCGCCTTCTTATGTGAGGAAGGATGCTGGTATACCAGTCCCACATTCTCCCAGCAATGTTATGGGGCCTGTGGTACTGTGGGGGCAAATAGGATGAGAATGACCATGATCACCTGCAAAATGACCAAAGAAAAAGCAGAGTAGTAAAGTAGTAAGATACTCACCAAGTACATGAGAGCTGTGCAACACTCCCTTTTGTGTTAGCCCATGTTTTTGTGGAGAAATACATCCTGAAGCCTTATTGAGACTGCAAAAGAGAAGGCAATGTTATAGTTTATTCATATAATTTAATTGCCATCGTAATATTTTATTGTTATTGATACATTTAATTAAATTAATTGCTGTAATATTATGTTCAATAGTAACATAATACCTATGCAATCCTACCATAACCTTTAGGGCTGTCAAAAATTAATATTTTTAAAATTCGAATTAAATCTGAATATTAAAGGCTGATTTTTAATTTGATGATGTTTCCTTAGTCCACAAGAGGGCACATTACATACATAAACCATAGAGCACAGTGTTATATTAATGCAAAGATAGAGAGAGAAAGAGAGAGAGTATTCTATTTTCAACTAATGTGTTATAATGTCTTATAACTGCAATGACAAAAGTCAGATTGTATATTATATTATATATAAATAAATAGCAGTTCTTAATGTTCTATAGTAACATCACAGGAATGCAACAATTAGCTAGTCAACTTCCTGTTTTTATATGTCTGGCAAAGATACACAGAACGTACATACATTATATAACATTAAATCAGCCCTGAAGAACTAACAACAAATAAAGTAATAATGACCCACATGCAGAGGGTCATGCCTCATGAAGAACAGGTGAGTTTGTTATGATTCTTCATAATAAAAGAGAGCCAATCAACTGATTTCTGGGAAATGGGAATAACCAATGATATTTGAGGTTACAGACAAAACAGCAAAAGCCCGCCCTACGTCTGACAACATTAAAATGTGTTCACGCAAGCATAGTTTGAAGAATGATTTGCTCATGCGGCAGAGGTTTCTTCTGGTTTAAAACAAGTGCACAAGTTCTTCCTTATTACACGTGCGAGCGTCAATAACGATTTATTGCAATTATTGCCATTGATTTGCCGTCATAATCACAGTTAAATATTTGAATCGGCTGGCAGCAATAATTCAATACAAATTATCCGTGACACGAGAGGAATGGCATGATATTCTAACTCTGGGCAAAAATATACATTGCACACACAAATTGTGGGTAAAATTGACTGTATTCTATAATTGTAAACTTTTTTATCATTACTTGGATTTTTACTAGCAACTACGCTGAGCTGTGATGTCAAAGAAAAAAACTGAGCTCTCCATAAAACAGGCACTGGTACAACATCTACTATACACCTTTTTCCTTAAGGCGGAAGTGTTCCACGATTCGACTGTTTTCAGTGTCTGGTGTCCAGTGTTATCACTCGCAACGACAAATATTCATAGTGGTAATGTTTAAGATATTACATATGTAAAAATGGTCAAAAAACATGTGGCTGTATATTGATGATACTTTACAGAGTTGAGATGACCGTTTTTTAATAACAGTGCCTGTTATTAAGAGTGTGTAGATGTCATGAAGCGATGGTTTGAGGGTAGTTATGTTATCATATAATTTACTACTTTGAGTTGTATTGACAATCAACAACAGCACAAATTAATTTTTTACTCCAAAAAAATTAAATTGCTGTTGGTCTCTGTCTGGATTAAAGGTCTGCAACCCGACTCTGGCCCGATGGGACCTGAGAACCCAATGGGTTCTGGGCCGGGTTCGAGTCTGTTTTTCAAGTAGGGGTTTGGATTAGCAATTAATTAAAAATAAACAGGCCTACCGAACTTGTTTTGCGCACGTGCTCTCACTCATGTGCGAACTGACGAGTTAGGGGCTGTTCACACCAAGCATATGTTTGCACACGTCTGTTTTGTTTTCCCATTGTTTTCCTAAGTAAACACATGCTGGACGAATGTCTTTGAATGTTGCGCTGTGTCTCGCTGTGTCTTCAGTGTCTCGCGCAGTACCAGCACTTTTTGAACACTGTGTCAAGTTAAAAAGATCTTCAAATGGTCAAAATCACATGTTGAGACACCAGCGCTCTGTTTCATTCTTTGCACTGCGTCTAGATGGTTTTTAACACCGATGTCACAAAGTTCAACGGTTGTCACAACGTTCTGAACAATTTAAGGCTCTAAAGAGGGTACTGTTGCATTGTTTCATATTATTATTATTCCAGATTTTTCTGCACAAAGCAAAGTTTCAGCGCATAATCTTTAAATCAGTGATTTTTTTTCCCCGCTTCTGCTCTGATGTACTAAGAGGCTGCCGTGCCTTGTTAAAACTGGTAACTGTTTCAATACTGTTACGAATGTTGCCTATATGCTTACATAAATATAGCCTATTGCAACAGTACTTGCTTGAAGAAGAAATTATAAAGATAGTGAGCGATTTTGGGTCGGGTTCGGGCTACTGACTGTATCGTTTGGGCCGGGTAGGATCGGGCCACACGGTCTCGGGTACAGGTCGGGTTTGGATTTCATTTTAAGGCCCGTGCAGACCTCTAGTCAGGATCGCTCATTTTGATAGTACGTCTCGAGACCAGAAACAAAAAACAGGCAACTAGTTTAGCACAATTTAGGCTTAAAAGTATAGCTATGGGTGACATGTAGGTAGGAGCCCTTGTGCAGTGGTTGCTCAGGAAAACTGTGGATAATGGAATATTTGTGATTTATACTGTATGTTGCTCTAAACATTTATTTTGTCAGAATACATGGCTGTAGAATTTCTATCCATGGAGAAAGACATGGTAAAGCTAGTAACATGCTACGCAAGAACAAATCATTGAATCAGTTTTTTTTATCTATTTGTCAAAACAGACAGTCCAAAATAAATCATGGAAATGAATCATACTTACCAACACTAAGGTTTCAAGAAGTAAAACTATTAACATGTCTCTGCTTTACTCTCTCATACTTATGAGTTGTGATGAAAAAAGTGGGCATGAAAATAACTGAATGCTCTTAATTGAACTTTAATGGTCAAAGTAAAACGTGTGTTAAATCTGTGATATTCATGATGGTGGTTATATTATATTGCAATAATAAGGAATATATAGTAAATATTTTTATGGGTTAAATATTGAATAACTGTGATATAGGTCTGAATATATTTATTTGTTCGGTTATATGATACACTATGTTTTTCAGGTTTTCAGAGATACATCGATATTGGCATCGATATAGTGCTGTTTAGGCTGTAGTCCACAATCCCACAACAGAATTCGCTATGGATTCCCTCAGGATTTTCCTTTGGGTTTTTATGATGGGGTGTTTCAACTTATGAGCAAAATAAGGTCTGTGGTAAACATTACTTGACGATTTATCTTTAACACAAATTTACACACAGTATGAATTTTGAAGCCGCCATGTGTTTTTAAAAATTTACGCAATTCAATACAGCTTCAAAATTCACGTTTGCAGTATGAAAGTGTGTAATTTATGTTGTAGAACTCAACGTCCACGGATCGTTAAGTAATGTTTACCACAGACTTTATTTTCTCATAAGTTGAAAAACCCCATCATGAAAGCCCATAGAAAAACCTTGAGGGAACCCATGGCGAATTAGACTTCCGGCTTTGCCTACAAATTGGCACCACGGCTGAACAGCTCTATTGGCAGAGGAATAAGATGTGAAACAATCCGTTTTTTCCACTGGATTATTTTGTTTTCTTTCACGCTCAAAGGACAGGGTCTTCTGGTGCTTCCATCTTTCTGAAGAGATAGTCTTCATGTGTATCTATTTACCCAACTACAGCCTTTCATCTTGCCAAATAACAATTTGTGCTTGGACTTAAATGCTCAGGGATTTCAAACCTGTGTAATCAACTAGTCAAGGCCTAAAACAAGGCCTCAGTCCATGTCCAAGATGTGACGCATTACACCTCAGTCTTTAGCTGAGAATTAATTACTTTGTAACATGTACACAACTTGCTTTCGTACCTGTTCATGAATGGTCTGAATGCAATATGTGTCAGCTAGCACCAGCTATTTCTCAGCTACTTTTCCATGACTAGCAGCGTGGGCTTTTCGTCATTTGCCATCCCTTGGCAGCGCACAGTAAGACTTGGCTTAATTCTCAGTTTGGTTGTATTACCTCCCATCTATCGAGTTGCAGTGTAAACTGCTAATAATATAAACTCAAGAGAGGCCTTCTACTAGCTCCTGTTTAAGCATGGTTTTGTTGTCTTTGTTGTTCTTATTTTCACACCACTTATTTTGAGGAAACCTTTTTTTCTTTATCGACTTAAGCTAATCAGTAAATCTCCCAAAACCTGTCATATTTCCCCAATAGTGTTGGGGAGTAGTTAACTAAAAGTAGTGATGCCACTAACTTAACTAAATTATTCAGTATAGCGTGACAGTAGCTCAGCAATATTCTTTCTTACTATTGATTCACCACAAACGTTTGACAGAAGTTTGCAGCTCTCTGCCAGTAGTGGTGAACCTCCAGCAAACCTTTGGCAACAATGGACAATTTGCTGTAAGTTTGCCGCAAAGCTCATTTGCATGTAAAAATGATCAGTGGCAAGTTTGCGTAAAATTTCCATGAACTCTTGATTATCTGAAGGGATTTGTTAAACCCTTATGGTTTTACTATATAAATCATAGTTAAACTATGGTTACTCTAATAAAACGTTCATGAGGGTATGTCATCCTACTATCAGGTGATACTATTGAATTCTGCAAAACAATTCTAAAATTGTTACAATGTTGCATTTTTCTCTGGGTTCGGTTTGCTTTCACAAGAAAATATTTCAAAACAGACCAAAACTGTGTCAATAAAAGTCACATGTAAACAAACTGTCCCCTTATTGGCCAGAATGTTTGTGTGCTGCATGTCATGCTTTGGTTAACTATGTACTATATTAATATTATTATTTATTTTTTAAAACATTGTACTGTGTTGTAACCTAACTGCAACCAAAATGCAATCTCGTGAAATGTTGCATTAATATTTGTGCTTTGCAGGAACATACCAGCTTTAATTTATAACTATGGTGTTGGGGTAGTGCCCCAAATAGTTTCCAATGCTACTCAGGGAAGACACGTCTTGGCATGCAAATTGAAATTTGAGAAATATGGAAAATTATTGCTGCTATTTAAGAGGATACTTGATGTCTTTCAAGAACAACATAATGAATATGACTGTCAAAAACTGTTAATTTATTGATATCTCAATTACATGTTGAACTACTACACCACTACTAGGTCAAGTGAGCTGTATTATGGTCAGGGAATGGGAACAAGGTAGAAGGGCTTCATTTTTCATCCTGTTATGTTAAAATTGATCCATTGATACTGTCTTAAATATGGATGAGCAAGCTGTTTTAGGAGGACTGTAGTGGATGAGTTTGTCATAAGAGTGACACTAGGTTTCATTCAAGGTAAGGTTAAAATTCTTCCACAGAATCTTCTTTTTCAAACGTTGCGTGCAGCCATCAGCCAGTTTACCCATTCATCAGAGGAATTCCATAGAAATGTGATCTTATTTAATAAAAAGAAACTCAGAATTGGCAGCTTTTGCTTTAAATTATTGTATTCACCTCATTATGTCATCTCAGTTAACCCAACCCCAACTCCTGGCTCCATTAGTGCTGAATATGTGCCTCTGGAATTTCTGGGAAGTTCCATCAATCAGAAATCTAAATAATATGTTTCACACTGAACCTCTCAAGGTGAAAGAGAAGTCAGCACTCAAGTTTCTTTCCATTCATTTACTGATCAGCCATTACTGGAAACTTGGTGTCTCCAGGGCCCCTTTGGCACCTGGTAGGGAGGCATCTGATGTGGGTTTAGCACACAAGCTTCTCTGGTATCACCCAGGAATTCCTGAGCCAAACATAGCCCCTCCCCAGGCTCTGCTGACGTAAAATACCCTCACACCAGTTACATTTACAGAGATCGGCACATGCCTTTCTGAATATGACCTCCACTTTGTAGAGGTGCAAAGAGTGTTCAATGGAGTGGAAGACATGGATGGATCAACTGGTTATTGGGGGATTTAAAGCACCTTGTTTTTTCCAGCTTTTGTCTTGTTTGATATCATCATCCCTTCTTGGTTCATTGTTGGATTATTGGTTTCTTTTTGAGCAAACAGACCAAGTTGGCTGCTACTTCTAGTTCTTCTTCTGCAGGAGCATCATTGTTAGCTTGTCCACAGGTCGGGATTGTTTTAGATTAGGTTACCATGAGCTCTGCTGACTCAAGCATAGGAATTGACCTGCTCGAGATCAGGATTGAGTCCTTGAGCAGCAAAATGGACAGGCTCATTAGTATTCAGGAAAAAGTGCTCAGCCGGCTTAATGGCATGTCTCAGGACATTGATGAAATTGAGAAAGATGTAGAAACGCTGAAAGTGGAAAAGGAGGAAATCCATTTACCTCCAGTCATCCGTACAGGACCAGCCCATGAGATGAAGGAAATGTGCCAAGAAATGAACAGCATCATGTTGGCAGTAAATCAGCGCTCCGAACAGCAAACCCAGAAGCTGGAGGGAATGGAGAGTCTAGTGATGAGCATTCAGCAAGTGGTCAGCTTTATAGGAGAAACTGTGAAAACTTCCAAAATCATGGATATTATGTTCAAAGTGCCAGCTGCTCGAAAGAGCAAGCTGGCTTCAGCCCTCAGGTCCAAGGATAGTAAAAGCAAACAGAGTACCAAAAGGCAGGCCTCAGATAATGGTGAGCCTGTCAATACTAAGGTGAGTTATATCTCCAGCATTGAAGAATAGGAAGTGTTCAATAGTCTCTCTGGAAATTGCATTATCATCATTATCGTGCAAAAAGCAATTTGATTCAAAAATGTAATTTCATGGACATACATTACATGGAAGCTTTCTCAAGTTTAAATAGTAGGTAAGGTGCAATTTTCAGGATATTCAAAGGGTACACATACACATGGCAACAACACCAATCCATGAAGTTGGCTTTACCTTCAATTTCTGTTTTTAACTGATCTTCTTTGCCCCTTCATTGTGGCAAGTGATGTTTTGGAAATCTAAAACAGAAATGATAGGAAAGGAACAGGTCAGCATATCCAAGTAGATCATAGAAACCATTGGTGCTAATGGCCTCTATGATTAACTTAAGCTTGCAATGCTTTTGGGAAATGCTGCACAGATTAAGTAGGAAAAGGAAATAGATCAACTGGATTTTTGTAAAAGATCTATTTTCTCATTTGGATTATAGTTAGTTGTCAGTTCTCACATCAGTGCCCAGCTCTGGTTTCTCCCACTTTTTTATGAGGTCTCTAAATATGTCATTCCACCACCAGCCCACAACCTCTGCCCTATTTGTCCTCCAAAATAACATGTGTTGTTATTGTGAATGCCTCACACTTCATCAGCAAAGATATGTAGTGGGAAAACTTGAATTTGGAAGACAGCTAAACTGATAGAGCCACATGAATGGAACTTTGTCAGTTATGCCTTTTGTATGCTTTTACATTTTGTAAAATGTAACAAAGTGGCAGATATTTTCCTTCAACTGTAAGAGGTGACCACATGGAAACCATCAATGTAATGTCCAAAATTAAAGTGTAATAATAATACAGTATGATATTAATCACAATACATAATATTTCAGAATATAGTTTCATAAATTAATTGTATCCATTAATTGACCAATTGTTCTGTTTTATCCTTTTTTGCTTTTGTAAGTTGTACCTGCATCATCACTTGAAGAGAACTTCAAGTTATCTTCAAGTGTGCCTCCTCACAACACTGTCTGCAAAAATTTGCAAAAATGTGACTGTGTCACTGGGGCAGTACCCTCAAAGGTACATCCACCATACCATCTAACGGTTCATAGTTAGTACTATGGTACTAATAAAGGTACTAATATGTACCAATGAGGGATAGATAAGTTACAATAATTTCCGACTGACATGTAAAGGATACAGTGGGTGTACCTTTGAGGGTACTACCCCAGTGACAAGCTGTTGTACCTGTAAAGATACAATGTTTGTTTATCATCCAACTCATTTTGTCGCTGCAATAGAAAACTACCTCTAATAAAAGCTCTAAAGGGATTCAGAAGATACCTCTCCTGAGTCAATGCGAGCACAACATCCTTGAGTATACTTACAAGCTCAGGCATTGTGGACCAAACATGTCCTTGCTTCAAGGAAATGTGCTAGTTTTGTAGGTAAATCAACCATGAAAGAATACTTTTTACAAAACATTGCAATGTCCCAATTGTCTGTCCTGAAAGAATGACATACTATAAATTCACTACATGTTGTTATTTTAGTTTTTTGGTTTTGTGGAAGAAAACCAGAACTTTTCACACTTCATCCTGATTGCTTCTCTCATATTTTTTCTTAACTCTATTTGTCCTTGTGCTCTTAAGCTAAATGATCATAAAAATAAAGATGGAAAGTTCCATCTTAGCATCAAAGGCCTCAAAGCACAGAAGAAGAAGAAACCACCTGATTCAACAGGTAAATACAGTAGCATCACATCCAGAAACCATATGTGTTTAAAAATGTAACACTCACAAAACACTAGGCAAGTTCATTAAAATGATTTTGAGATTAAGTATCTAAATATGCACTTCAAATGACACAAATAGCATGCAAAGTGAGTACTTTCTCATATTTTATTCATAATATGATATTATTCATAATATTTTTGTTTTTTTTTCAGTCTCTTTGAGGAAACAGGCATTGTTGCTTGAGGAAATTCAGAAACTAAACCAAGAGAATGCAGAATGCTCTGAAGGGACCCAACATCTTGAAGCTGATGTGCAGAAATCAGACAATGGTCTGCTTACTCTAATCCAACAGGACCTCATGCTGGAGGATACCAAGGCCCCTACACCTGAGGAAAAGTCATACTCAGAAGAACAGAAGGAGGTCACTATGGAGCTGAAAGTTACAGAACAAAAGACAGGGGGGATCCAAAGTGAATCACCGCAATTATTGGAAGTAGAGGGTAAGGAGTGGCCGCAAAAGATGCATTCATACATTCTTAAAGACCAGGAGATAGAAGACAAAGAAGATCAAAAGGCTGATGTGGATCCTTCAGAAACCAATATTACCAACACAGAGTGCCCTACACCTCCTGAAAACTCACTACAAAGGTATCTGATAGGGTTTCCCCTCTCAAAATCATTCTCTACAGGTCCTAAACTTGTTTAATTCTAACATCGTTTGGTTTTGGCTATTCCAGTAATTCCATTTAAGACATCTAAGTTCTACACCATAAAATGACATTGTAGAAAATTGTGTGCTTCCAACTCTGGGGCAACAGTTTTGGTAGGGCCATTTTCAGGTCCAGCATGACCCCTGTGAACAAATCAAGGTCCATAAAAATGGCTTACTGAGTCTGATGTGTTAAGAACTTGACTGACCTGTACAAAGCCCAAACTTGAACCACTCTGAACATCTTTGGGATAAAATTTGAATGGTGACTCAGAACCAGACCCCATCACCCAACATCAGCGCCAAAACTCAATGATACTCTTGTGCCTGAATGTGAGCAAATCCCTGCAGCAATGTTCAAACATGGTGGAAAGCTGAAACAGAAGAGTAGAAGCTGTTGTAGTTGCAAAGGGTGGGATACATTCCAATGGTTTTGAAATTAAATGTTCAACAGGTGCAAAAAGGTGTTGTGTTATCTTTTTCAATGAATTCAATGTCTTCAACGTCAGTTCTACTTCTGCTGTTTTAGGAGTGAGCCTGAACAAGTGGATGAGGTGACTACGAGCAGCAAACGGCGTGTAACAGAGGAAGATCTAGGGTTGGAGGACCACAAGAAGAGCAGGGTGGAGGAAGGTCAAGAAGATGCCGAGCAGCAGCCAGAGGAATCTGAAGACCTGTGTGGTGTTTTCAAAGCTGAGGGTGTGGAAATTGAGTTGGACTTAAGTCAAATTAAGAAGGACAGCTATGAGGATGAAGATGAAGATAACAGTGAGCACTTCTACATTGGTAAGATTCCCAGTGGTTTTCGTCGCTAAAATAAAAGAGTTGTATCATCGCTAAAAAGGTGTGCAATAGCTTTGGTTTGGTTTGGAAGTTGGTAGGGACATATTAAAAGGAGGATAATATTCAAAATGTTGGTTTTAAGAAAATGCACATTTTAAGAAAATGCGACTGTTAATATAGGCTAAATAACATACTTTTATAACATACAAGTTATATTTCCTATTTCTCTGGCCCACCACATTAAATACTATCCTGATCTTTGTTTTTTGTTTTTTTTGTTTTTTTATGTTTTTTATGTTTTATGATGTCGTCATATGACGATGATATTTGATGCAATAAACATAAAATTGTATGTATTATACAGCATGAAACAAAATGGAAATCTAAACAAATGGTTGGCTAAATTAACAAATTACATTTGCAGAATGACATCTCAAGATAGACAAATTATTGGGAGAAATACAATTTTCCACTACTTCTTACTTTCCATCCCCATTCACTCATCAGGCCAGACAGAAAACATTTGTATACAAAGAGTATGCCTGTTTGAATCTTTTAATTTCAAGGAATCTGACCTTGAAATTAAGGTGTAATCTCTAGAAAACTATTTAAAAACTATGATTGGTGCATCCTGAACTGTGTTGAGAAAAGTAAAAGGTGCCGCATGACAACACTGTTTCTGTGCTGCTCCAGAAGAGGTTGGACAATAATTTAAACATGAATTATGATACTGAGAAACTTTAGCAGTCATTCAAATGAAAATAAAACAAAGTATACATTTAAAGATTTTTCTATGTGGTAAAATTGGCCATACATTGGTGTGGACATTTGTGATTTTCTAAAAGTTGGTAGGGACATGTCTATTGAGAGGTCACTATTGAAAAGACCAACTTAGACCAGAACTAATTTCCAGTTAATTCTGCTTAATAGTGGTCGACATGTTTAATATCGGAAGCCGATATCTAGAAATCAGGGTGGTTGATAGTACAATTCTATCACAGTCCTGTCAGTCTGGATTTTGATCTGACAAGACAGAGACCGCCCATGTCTGTCTTTGTAAGAGTGCGCGGTCTCTGCTTTATTCCCTGATGTGCGCTCTTCAGTCTGTTGTGTTTCATGGAGCGTAGTGTCTGGGTCCTGACTTTTTGTCTAGTTCGGACATTCATACTCCTTGTCTGTCTCGTATTGACGTGGGTGCATCGCGTTTGTGTCATCTTGGCTGCATGCACTCGTGTCAATAATCTGTGTGCGCTCGCTTTGCGCCATGTGCCTTGGTTGCGAGCTGTCATTATGTTTGTGCTGAGGTTCGACCACTTCGGTAAAGGTGTCGGGTCTTTGTGGCCGAACTCTCACACAAGTGTCTTCTCTCGTCTTGTTTGTCGATTGGCATGAGTGTATATCACATCATTGGTTTGGTGATGTGCTCTCATGCCATTCAGATGTTTTGCATCCATGTGAGAACACGTGGCTTTGTTTTTGTTTCTATCACCGTGTGCTTCTGTCTTTCATCACACCCTGCCTCCTTTTTTGCTCATTTTTGTTTCATTAGTAACACCTGTCCATTATTACCCGCTTGATTTATCTCCCTATTTTAGTCTCCTCATGTGTGCTGTCCAGTGCCAGTTCGTCTTGTTCTCTAGTCTGTCCTGTATGTCTTTTATAGTGTTCCTGTTGATCTTGATCCTCAACCTGGTTCCGGTCGGTCCTGTTTTCCTCTGCCCCAGTCTAGATTCAAATGTTTCCCCTAAGGAGTTGTTTTTGTTGGTTTCCCCCTTGTTGGAGTTTATGTTTGATTTATTGTAAATAAAGTGTTTAAATTTGGTTTTTCATCTCTGCATTTGAGTCCTCATCTCTGCTAAAAAAACCTGACAAATTCAGTCATGAGGAAGAGATCATACTTCTGTTAGTCGGCCAGTGCATATCTCTGAATGGGCAAATATTGGCTGATTAAATGTCGTTGTGTATAAATCAGTCTATCAATACTGGTTTGTGCTTGTTTGGTACACATAAAGCTGGTTAAGTATCATGGACTTTTTGATAAAGTTAGTTGACCTAGGAAGTCTTGAAAGCTAGTTAAGCAGCCTTGTGGGAAGCACACTAGAATCCCACATTAGAGACCAGCTTCCAAAACAAAACATGACGTCTTTTCAGTAGGGATCTGCATGCCAACTATTTAACCTAATCTCCTTTCCAAACATTTCTGTTCATTCATTGCCATATTTTACTGTCCTGCAGACTGTACCCCACCTCCACCAGCACCCTTCAGCCACCGCATTGTGTCCTCCAAGCCCAACCAGATAAACAATTTCTACACTATCAACCGACAGGAGATTCTTGGAGGGTTTGTGGAAGAATTTTCTTTTTTTTTCCATTTGGACAGATTTCACAGCACATAATGTTTTAGAGATTGTGTACATTTGGACAGCATGGTCTGCTAATCCCCTCAAAGGCTAATTGCATAACTCCCTCACATTGGTTTCTGTCTCCTCTCACCCGATTCATAACTCCAGTGTCAAGGCAGTTATTTTTATATAGGGCTTTCAGGGTATGTGAAACTGTATCTTCACGCCAGCTGGAAGCTAATCACTAGGTGTTAATCCAACTCTTCAAAGAGAAGGCCCTTCTTGTTGTTAATAGAATAGTATTTGGAAAAACACGACTGCATTTCAATGTTGTCCCAGAAATTCTTCCTGATCTGCACTTTTTAAAGTGTAGTGTTGCAAATACAGTGGCTTCAAAAAGTTTTCAGACACTTAAGCCACAAAATGACTGAATGTTATTGCATTAGGTAAGGAAGCATAATCATCAAACAAATGATGCTAGAACTTTTCTCAGAATAAGCATTATTTTTCAGTCATTATTGCAAATACTCTTGAAGTAATAGTTCTCCCAAAAGTTTAATTCTATCTTTATTTACGCATCCGAATGTCTTTTTAAACCCATATTAGTTTCTTTCTTCTTCAGAACACAATAGGAAATAATTTAATATATGTCAGTTGGCTGAATTGCAAAATGTTCTCATAAAACAGGGATTGGGATCCTACGTCTCGTGAGCAACAAGTGGCTCTAAAACTTTCTAGAGATAATTTTCCTGCAGAATGTGTGGATGCGATAGCAAAGCTTGTAGCCAATGACACTGTTTTGATTTCCTTTCTCCTGAATTTGTCATATAGCCTACTACTGGCGAACAAGTTTTGAAATGAACACCTGCCAAATACAGATTTCTCATGCGGAGTATTTTGCTGATGTAACAGCCACTGTGGAGTGAGACCAGTAAGACTTCTCGGAGTGATATACATAACAAGAAATTAGTCACAAAGACAAACATTTGACGAAACATTTGTGATTATATTTTGAAGAACAGATGAATGAAAAGCCATCAGTGCATATCTCATTTGATATGTGTGCGCAGTGAGCTCTGCTGTTCATGAGTGCAATGAAAGTGCTTCTCCAAGACATGCACAAGAGTTCTGGTCCGTGATTCACAATAACTACTGATCTTAAGGGCTGGGTTTCCCGAAGCACTAAGTAGTAAGTTAGCAGCACTTAAGTAGTACTTAATCTCTTATTTCCCAAAAGCATCACTATCTAAGTAGTTTTAAAAATGTTTGTAAATTAATGAGAGTTTGAACTGCTTTTAAATCCATTATGTGCAACTAAACTTGTATTTCTGGCATCATTTACAGTTTATCAAAGACAATGGGACATTAAGTAAATTGTATTAAAATATTTTGATCATTTGAAAGCCATTGTAATCTATTTCAGATGATAAAAAAAGTGTTGAAAAAGTGCTATGAAATCAATAGGCAGTCTGCGCATGTAATGTGGTAGGTCAAAATTTCCAAGACACATAATACAGTATAACGTTATATTAGCCTTGTTTGATAAGCATAATTCTTAAAAACCCTCCTAATTTCACGTGTTTCGGCACCAGTGTAAAGGGGTTAATGGGCAAGGAGGAGGCGAGAACCAACTTGACAATATAAATAATAGTTTCATGTGAACCCAAAAGACACAAACACACAGAAAAGATGGACAGCTGCCCGTAAACATTCTCTCTGTCGCACCACCGTCCGCAGTCAGCCTTTATCCCTCTCGGAGTCTTGATTAGCCTGATTAAGGCTAATAAACTGCTAATAAAATACAGCATAAACTGTATTACCAAAGCGCAATACAAACATATTTGATAAAGAACACACATTTGGAAGCATTCTTTTGGGAACTCATGAGAATTGATTATTATCTATTATGATTATTATTATCTTTACGTTTAGAATTGTCTTTAGTTCTTAATTTACTTTACAATTTTTTTTGTGCAATTTGAATTTTGATTTGTTTGTAGATTTTTTTGTAATTCATGTTTCAATAAATTACTTTTTAAAGCAAAATCAATAAAGCAAATATATTCACTGACCCTTGGCACGGATATAATCGATATCACGATATTTTTAAGGCGATTATCGTTAAAATATTTTTTTACATATCGCCCAGTCCAATAAGGTAGTACGTTTTTTCATGAACAATTGTAATTTTAAAAGTAATTTTTGGGAGACCCACATAAACATGTGTACTAAATTTCATATTGCAACATGTTACCTTTGTTTTTGTGTTTTTGAGTAGTCTATGGGCATAATAAACATTTTATTGAATTTTTTTGAAAATAGTAAATTATTAGTTTGTGCTATGGCTCTTTCGAAACAAATTGCATCAACAAAAATAAAATGTAAGCCCGACACCTGTCATAGAATCTCATTACCATACCTTAATATACAGTTTTTTCACAATGACTTTTAAGTAGCTCGTTGTGCACATAGCTGCTGTTTCCTGATGAAATGAACACTAGAGACACTACAACAACAACTCATTTTATTCACTTTCACACAAATCATAAGTAAAAAGCCAGATTGCCAGTTCACAAACACCTTTACCCTGTTCCTCACACAATGCTCTAGTGTTATGACATCTAAAAACGTTTTGGCCACGAGAAGCACAACGACCAAAGAGGTTTGATGTTAACGATGTTCCTTTTGTGTTCCACAGTGTTCACTTGAACAATCTATTGTTTTATATGATTGTTGGTGTCTTGATTGTTATTAATTAATTTCTACTTTTATCTCTTTGCAGAGGTCGATTCGGTCAGGTTCATAAATGCATTGAAAATTCTTCTGGACTCACTTTGGCGGCAAAGATAATCAAAGCTAGAAGTCAAAAAGAAAAGGTACAAAGAACAAGAACCATCAAGAATCATTTTCTTTTTGTTTTTCAATTGTAAAAGTAATCTGATTTTATGTTTAAATATACTGTGGAGTTCAGCTGTAAACTGATGGCTTAATGTACTTTATTTAAAAGGAGGTGGTGAAGAATGAGATTCAGGTTATGAATCAGCTCGACCACGCCAACTTGATACAGCTCTACGCCGCATATGAGTCCAGGAATGACATGATCCTTGTACTTGAATAGTATGTTCTTTTTATTGGTTAATTCTTACCGATTCATTTCATTAGTCCTTTTAATTTTGAGATGTGGGTTTCTCTATACATATACTCTAAATGAGTACATGCAATCTTGGTATTCTGTTATGCTTGCTAATTCAAATATTAATACTGCTCAGAATTGAGGTTGCATATGTATAATCATATAAGCATGCAGAATCACCTAAAAATACACCTAGTCAGCCACCTAAAATACCCTACCATTGTGGCGGTTAGTTTTGCTTTAACTTCACTCTAATTCTCTTATTCTATCAAAATGAATATTGGTAGTTGTTAAAGGTATGATATGTGGGGCATGGGTAGCTCAGCAAGTAAAGACGCTGACTACCGCACCTGGAGTCACAAATTCGACTCCAGGGCGCGCTGAGTGACTCCAGTCAGGCTTCCTATCAGCCAGCTGGCCCAGTTGCTAGGGTGGGTAGTATCATTTTGGGTTAACCTCCTCGTGGTTGCTGTAATGTGGTTCTTGCTCTCAGTCGGGTGCGTGGAGAGTTGTGCGTGGATGCTGCGGAGAATAGCGTGAAGCCTCCACACATGCTAGGTCTCTGTGGTAATGCGCTCAATAAGCCACATGACAAGATGCACGGATTGACTGTCTCAGAAGCAGAGGCAACTGAGAGGCAATTCGGATTGAGGCAATTCACTATGCCACAATGAGGACCTAGAGCGCATTGGGAATTGGGCATGCCAAATTGGGGAGAAAAGGGGAGTAAAGAAGAAAAAAAGATATGATCTTTGATGAAGATTTATCTTTTCAACAGTGTTAATGGAGGAGAACTATTTGACAGGATCATTGATGAGAACTATACACTGATGGAGCTGGACACGGTGATGTTCATCAGACAGATCTGTGAGGGCTTACAGTACATGCACAAAATGTACATCCTCCATCTGGACCTAAAGGTACAAACAGAGATCCAGTGTGATATTATGAAAACCATTTAACACAATAGGGCTGCAACAGACAATATATAGAATAATTAAAAAACATAAAAAGAAAACATTGAATTTTGTTATCGGTCTTTTTCCTTTGCACAAAGAACCTTCATCAGTGATGTTATTTTACACAAGTAAAAAAACTATTTGTACAGGACAAATATCTTTTTCAGTATAATGCTTAAAATTAAATGTGACTTTTTGTCCGATCAATCAAAGTTTTAATTAACAGATTTATTGATTTTCAAATTAGTTATTTGTTCCAGTCCTACAATTACTGTAAATCTTACTGTAAAAATATAATCTGTTATCCGGTATGTAAGCAGGCGCGCAACACCATTTCTCAGAATTTCTTCCTTCAAGACAGCGATTCATCTCTCATCTTAGAAGCCCTCTACGTTCATTGCCATCGAAATACACGAGTCAGCGGATAGAAACTTTGCAGGCTCTGTAGGAGCGCATGACCTCACCACGGTTCTGATGCAGGGGATGATGTTATGTCTCGGACTGCATTCAGCTCGCTCGCACAGCGATTCCACTCTGCTCACTAAAGTGGACCACAGGGAAACAAATGTTATGCCCAACTACCCCCTGTGGAAGAGGCGAAAGCGTCTCTGCCCCGGGAGTAGCAGGGTGTGGAAATCATGCTTCATTCATCCTTACAAGCTGTGTCGACTAACGTCTGCACTATTGCAGCACTCCACATGATGGCGGTGCTCCAAGCTTTCCAAGCTAAGCTCCTTAAGCAAATGGGCGAGCAAGGCTACGATCTATGGCGTTATTTCCCTGTCAAATGTCGAGAGCGCATTATTGTAGCGCGAAAGTACATTAATGTTATGCGCGAGCGCGAATCCCTCTGCTCGCGCGCGGAATATAATGCGCCGCTGCTCTTGAAAGAATTTTATCTGCGCTCGCTCAGAGAATATGCCTGCACTTAAAACGTGTTCATTGCAATCGCGAATCTCTCCTCTTCGCTTAAAGTAAGCGTGTTTGTGCTTAGACTGTGTCCCGTGCGTTCGCGCATGCCCAAGTACTCTTCTCTTCGATTTCTTTCTCTTTGCTCTTGGCATAAACGCTGTCAAAACGGCAACAACCAATCAGAAAAGGCTTCAACGACTGACCAATGAAAACGCGACATCGTACATGGAATCTTATTGGTTGATATTGAACCGCACATGTTCATGTGTTCAATCAAGACGATTCAATTCAATCAAGACGAGCCGAGATGGATCCGCAGAATCGAAGATCTCAGGTAAACAGTTTTATTTGTTCTGATGTTAAATATGTCAAATGTATCTTAGAAATGTCTGGGAAGAGGGCGATTGGATTATTTTACATATAAATGACCGACTGTCAACCACATTCATACTACAGGCGCTATGCCCATTGTAGTGAGATTTTTGAGCCAAATAGATTTGAAAGCCGATTCCAAAAGGCAAAAATAATATTTTACGTCTGATAATTAACATTTAAAGCCCTGTTTTAAGATCGTTTCTGATGAAATAGAACGGTTAAGATTGAAAGATTGGTTAGGGTTAGACCACTAGGAGGCCTTCTGGCCCATATATATCTGCGTCTCATATTGACGCTAAAGGGTGCCATGTGCGTTGGTTTTATGACGCCTTGGTCCAAATTTTAATCTTAACCGTTCTATTTCATCAGAAACGATCTTAAAACAGGGCTTTAAGTGTAAAATACCGAACTTGTCCTTTAATCAAAATGCCTCTGATTGGCCAAACTGCATTAATTAAGCTCAACAGAAAGTGGGTGATTGATTAACGTTATAACACTCAACGCTGCAATCCGCGATAAAGAAAATCTATTGCAGATGACACTTTTCATTTCACATCACTTCATTCGTGACAGCCATAATAGATATAGGACTAGCATAATTTTACGGGGGCATGTTGCCACCTTATCTTTCCCCAAGTCTTTTTTCAGATTTTAATTTAGCAGTTGATCTCGCTACGTATTTAATGTTTAATCACTGGTGTGATTGCACGAGACAATGTGTTAATTATCAGACGTAAAATATTATTTTTGCCTTTTGGAATCGGCTTTCAAATCTATTTGGCTCAAAAATCTCACTACAATGGGCATAGCGCCTGTAGTATGAATGTGGTTGACAGTCGGTCATTTATATGTAAAATAATCCAATCGCCCTCTTCCCAGACATTTCTAAGATACATTTGACATATTTAACATCAGAACAAATAAAACTGTTTACCTGAGATCTTCGATTCTGCGGATCCATCTCGGCTCGTCTTGATTGAATTGAATCGTCTTGATTGAACACATGAACATGTGCGGTTCAATATCAACCAATAAGATTCCATGTACGATGTCGCGTTTTCATTGGTCAGTCGTTGAAGCCTTTTCTGATTGGTTGTTGCCGTTTTGACAGCGTTTATGCCAAGAGCAAGAGAAAGAAATCGAAGAGAAGAGTACTTGGGCATGCTTGTAACGCACGGGACACAGTCTAAGCACAAACACGCTTACTTTAAGCGAAGAGGAGAGATTCGCGATTGCAATGAACACGTTTTAAGTGCAGGCATATTCTCTGAGCGAGCGCAGAGAAAATTCTTTCAAGAGCAGCGTGTATCTGAGAGCGCGTGCCCAGTTCCCGCACGTGAGCAGAGGGATTCGCGCTCGGCGCATTATATTCCGCACGCGAGCAGAGGGATTCGCGCTCGCGCATAACATTAATGTACTTCGCGCTACAATAATGCGCTCTCGACATTTGACAGGGAAATAACGCCATAACGATCCAGAGACGTTTAAAGAGCCACTAAAGTCACTGAACAGACCATTGGTGAATCGATGGGCAACCTGGTGGTTCTCCATTGTCACATCTGACTGACCCTCACAGAAATGCATGACACAAAAAAAGCCGCCCTTTTGATGCTCCAGTGTTTCCAGCCGGCCTATTTGGCAGCTCTGTGGATGGGTTTACTGATCGCTATATTGCTACTCAGCAACACTCGCAGGCTATGAGAGATTTTATGCTGTTCCACACTTCACCACCACTGTTTGTTGGGAAAGGAATATTTTTGTTCAAAATGTTGCTTCAGTGTCCTATATTCACACTTTCTCTTTAAAGAGCTCTTTTCCACTTCAAAGCCCACACATTATGCACAACCACTCACAATGGTGAACGCCGCATTATATCATATAATGAACTAATCAGTAACCTTGGTCCCTTTACAAAGACGCGTGGTGAGCTCTTTCTCTTACTGCGTGCTAAAAATAATTGAACATGGTTATATGATCCAATTTGCATGTCGGCCACCCTGTTTCAACTGTGCTCTGTCTTCCACGCTTACCCACGAAGACACACCGTTGTCACGAGCCAAAATACACAGTGTGTCAGGTTGGAGTGAGGGGCCAGTCCGTGATGCTGCACAGCCGGCCTCTAATCAGGCTAATCATTCCTCGAGAGGGATAAAGGCAACAGGAGGTGGCGGTTCAAGAGAAAGAGAACTACAAGCATCTGCCCGCTATGTGTTTGTGTTTGTTCATTTTGTTTCAGATAACCATTACAAATATTATTTAATCGCCAAGCCGATTCACACCTCCTTTCTTCCCGGGTTTCGGCACCAGTGTAACAATGATTAAGAGTCAGGGCACAGATACAGGGGAGCTGCCTGTAGTTCTTTCTCTCTCGAAGAACTGCCTCCAGTCGCCTTTATCCTCTTGAGGCATGATTAGCCTGATTAGGGGCCGGGTGTGCAGCATCATGGCCTGGTCCCACCCTCTGCCCTTCCACAACAGTCTTCTCACAAAGAACGTTATAGAGCTTGTTCCAGATTGTCAAGCCTGCAAAAGGTTTTAAAGCCACTATTTTCTTGTCCCAAAGAAAGACAGCGGGCTCTCCCCCAGCCATCAAATCTCCATTTTGGGAGTCCGTTTCAACTCCATGAGCAAGCATGCGCATCTTACGAGTGAGCTTGTTCAGGCCATTCTGCAGTGTCTGTCTCAATTCAAACTGGGGAGAACACTTCCACTGAAGCTGTTTCTAAAAGCATTAGGGCTTATGGCGGCAGCATCTACCATCATTCCATTAGGTCTTTTACACATAAGACCTCTTTAGTACTGGCTCAAGTACTGTGTGCCATGGCATGCCTGGCACCAAGGACGCATGCACATCGCAATAGTCTAGCTGCTATAGCACCTTGGACAGCTCCCGCTTTCTACCAGTAAGGAATCATGTTGGGGCAGGTTTTCAGGCAGAAAATGGTGACCACGGACGTTTCCAAAACAGGTTGGGGTGCATTGTGCGATGGATACCCGGCCTTCAGCACCTGGACAGGTGCAAGGAGGGCATCGCACATCAATTGCCTGGCGCTGGCAGCTATTTTCTTAGCCTTGAAGGCTTTTCAATCTGAAATAGTTCTGATTTGCTCAGACAACACGACAGTTGTGGCATACATAAACTGCCAGGGCGGAATTTGTTCCCTACCAATGATGAGACTGATGCGTCACTTCCTCCTGTGGAGCGAGCACCATCTCCTCTTCCTGCAGGCGACATATGTCCCAGGCTGTCTGAATTGTGGTGCAGACCTGTTGTCATGCCAAGGAGCGATGCAGGGCTAAGGGAGGCTTCATCCTCATACTCTCCTGGATGGACTGCCCTCCATGGGAAATACCATCAATGTATAGTTCTCGTCAATGATCCTGTCAAACAGTTCTCCTCCATCAACACTGTTGAAAAGACAAAGCTTCATCAAAGATAATTTATTTTTCTTTTTTTTTCTTCTTTTCTCCCTTTTCTCCCCAGCCCAAGCTGTGGAATCTGCATGTGTGGCTCCTGAACGGAGTGTGCTAAACGTACCAGAACTGACTCTTTATGATTATGAACACCAAACACCACAGGCGTTTAAACCCCTCTCGTTCGGCTACAGTCCAGAGCTAGGGTGATTCACCCTATCTTTTATGATTATGAACACCATTTTACAGGCTAAAGTGCCCTCTATGAGATTCCTTTATGCTCTGAAATGGAATGTGTTCACTAATTGGTGCTTTTCACATGGCAAAGAACCAGTGAATTGCTCAGTACCTGAAATTCTTACATTTCTTCTAAAGCAATTGGAAGCAAGGCTCACTCTGTCAATGCTCAAAGTCTATGTAGAGTCTATCTCTGTGTATCACGCACCTGAAGCTGGCACCTCTATAGGCAAGCATTATTTAATCATAAAATTCCTTAGGGGATCGAGGCGTTTAAATCCCCCTCGTTTGGCTACAGTCCCGACTTGGGACCTAACTTTGGTTCTAAAAACGCTCGTGGGGCCCCACTTCGAGCCTCTGGACTCTGTTGAATTGTGTGTGCTTTCTTTTAAGATGCATTTCTGCTGACTTTGGCCTCAGTAAAAAGGGGTCGGAGATTTGCAAGCACTGTCAGTCGACAACTGATGTCTGGAGTTGGGTTCGGGTCTTTCAAAAGCAACCATCAAACCTGGAAAAGGCTTTTATCCATGCCTTCCAGAGTTAGGGTGGTTCACCTACAGGTCTTTTTCCCACCTCCATTTAATCCGGATGAGGAACAGTGCTTGATTTTTCTATGCCCTGTGCGAGCGCTACACACATAGGTTGAGCGCACCCGCCAGTTCAGACTGTCTGCACTAAAAGAATGACCATCTCCAAGCAAAGACTTTCACAATGGATTGTTAATGCAAACGGCTTACAAGTTGTAGGGTGCAAATTGCCCAATTCGACTAGAGGCACTCGACTAGAGGCATAGCCTCTTCATTGGACGAATGGTGTGTCCTTACAAGACATATGTTTTGCAGCAGGTTGGTCTTCTCCACACACATTCGCAAGGTTTTACAACCAAGACGTAATGTCTCTCTCTTCACAAGTCCTCTCTGTCTAGAGCACTTACTATTTCGTTGGTCAAACATAAACTTATGCCTCCCTTTTTAAGTATGGGTTCCCCCGTCATTTTACACAGTTGTCTGCATTCAGGCCGATGTAATTCCCAAAAAGTCACAAACACTTTCATTATAAATAAAACTTCCTTCCCGACTGGGTTCATTAAGGGGTTAATTCAAACTATATGACTATAGTTCATATATCCATTCTAAGTGTTCCCCTCCTGGCTCACCATGAGGGGTATAAACTTGTGACATTTTCATGGTGGTCGCCTTTACGCAGGACTGCAACGGCACGTTATTTCGAGTATTATGCTTCGGTATCACTCTATGGGAGGGTTATGTCGTTTAGTGCGGCATGATGGGACTCTGTTTCCCATATGCGTCAGCATGACACAATGTCGAGTGAACTGAATCATAAGGGTACATCTCGGTTCCGTACAGTATGTAAACTTGGTACACTGAAATGAAGGGAATTGCGTAAGCTGGTCTCACTACAGACTTTACAGTTCCCTGTCTGTCACTCACTCGACGTTGTGTCGATGAGTTGACACTAGGGGTCACCCTTGGGGGCCCAGACATCTCAGATCTTTGAGAAAAGGCCAATGGGAATTGCCGTGTGGGATTTGCATAAAAGGAGTGTCGCTTGCAAACACACACTCAGATTACTTCTTCGGAGCCGAGCAGACACATTCACTGAGCTGAATCCTTCCTGCCGTTCCATTCATCTCTCCTCTGCTGAAAGCTGATGGATCTATGGTGCATTGAAATGGTTCTCCCCCTCACACACTACGGTTGTGTCGAGCAGCACCCCTGGGTGCTTTGGCAGTACAGCAGAGCCCTTCTATATATATATATACACGTGTATATATAATCACTAAAAGAGTATATAAATTCTCTTAAAGAGTGGCACAAACGAAAGCGTCTTTTTAAAGATGCCCCTTTCGTTTGTGTGTAATTCCTGGTTGTGGACGATTTCTCTCCACTTCTGGCGGCCACGAGGGAAATGAGGTTACATACGTAACTGAGACGTTTACTATTATTTATATAATTTTTTCACCCAACATCAAAATATTACAGAAATGTTTAATTAGATTAAATAATTGAGCGTTGCTTCATCAACTGTTGGACATTGTTAGCAGACAAATTAAATAAACTTGTGGGAGTTTGAAAAATGTTTTATTTTAGACTTTACTTTCTAAAAATCCACAGTTCTGAAAGATCCATAAGCTGAAGAAACACCCATATACACTGATAAGCCAAAACATTATGTACCAAAACAGGCTCATAGATGCGCGAGGGCAATGAAAGCTATCCCGTCTGGTCCGAATCGACAGAAGGTCTACTGTGGCACAAGTCACAGAAACTTGTTATGATGTTAAGGGAGGAAAGTGTCACAACACAAAGTGCATTGCACCCTGCTGCATATGGAGCTTCTTAGCCGCAGACCAGTCAGAGTCCCCATGATGACCCCTGTCCACCATCTAAAGAGCCTACAATGGGCACACAAGCATCTGGACTGGACCTTAGAGCAGTGGAAGAATGTCGTCTGGTCCGATAAGTCATGTTTGCTTTAACATCACTTGGACGGCCGTGCACGTGCACGCCGTTCACCTGGGAAAGTGATGGCACAAGGATGCACTGTGGAAAGATGACAAGCCAGTGGAGGGAGTGTGATGCTCTGGGTGATATTCTGCTGGGAAACCCCCGGATCCAGCCATTCATGTGGATGTCAATTTGACACATGCCACCTACCTAAACATCGTTGCAGACCAGGTACACCCCTTCATGGCAATGATATACTCTGATGGCAGTAGCCTCTTTCAGCAGGATAATGTGCCCTGCCACACTGCTCACAGTGTTTGGGAATGTTTTGAGGAACACGATGAAGAGTTTAAGGTGTTGCCCTGTCCCTCAAATTCCCCTGATCTCAATTCGATTGAACATCTGTGGGATGTGCTGGACCCACAAGTCCGATCCATGGCAGACCCACCTCGCAACTTACAGTACTTGAAACATCTGCTGCTTATGTCTTGGTGCCAGATACCACAGGACACCTTCAGGTGTCTTGGTGATTCGAAGTTTCGGCAGGTCGGCACTATGTTGGTGGCATATTAGGCAGGCGGTCATAACATTTTGGCTCATCAGTTTATGTTCCAAATATTCACATATATGTTCCAGCTTTAAAGGGAATAGTGCCATTCAGTCAATGAGCAAGTTAAGGAAAGCAGTGGTATTAATAACTCCCCAAAAGATACACTTATAAAAACTATTTATTAACATATGTACATTGCAAGGAAGGAGAGATTGGCCACTTTTTTTCATCTAAAATGTTTTTTTTTAAGATTTAAAAATGGCCAGTTCTTGAGGCCCTAAATGAGAGGGATTTAGAGCTAATATCTAAAGTAACCTTTATAACATTTTTTTTTGTTTCATGTGGCCTGCAGCCAGAGAACATTCTTTGTGTCAGCAGATTAACAAATAAAATCAAGATCATTGACTTTGGACTTGCAAGAAAGTAAGTATGCTCACTGCACTTTTTTCTTTGCTATCAAAAGCTGTATAACATCATGAAAAGTAATTAAACGGCACTTGAATGGCTCAATTACCGATTTGTTCAATTCTCTTAAGGTACCAGCCCAGAGAGAAGTTACGAGTGAATTTTGGTACGCCAGAGTTTCTTGCCCCAGAGGTGATCAACTATGATTTTGTATCATTCAACACTGATATGTGGAGCCTGGGTGTTATCACGTACATGCTGTAAGTTACTCAACAACGTGCAAATTATTCTAGTTAAACTTAAATTTGCATTGTAGCACCACTAAAAATGGCATTCAAGTTTTAAAATGATTGCTACATACAAATGTTTTTGGTTTATAAACTTAATTTCTTAGGCTAAGTGGTCTGTCACCGTTCCTTGGGGATGATGACAATCAGACGCTAAATAATATCTTGGTCTGTCAGTGGAACTTTGAGGAGGACGAATTCAGAGACATTTCAGAAGAAGCCAAGGATTTTATTTCCAAAGTGCTCATTATAGATAAGAGGTATTGTACACTTAATACAGGGACAATCCCCCTATAGCATTGACTGTGGTGATAACAATACCACCCCATGCAGGATTTGAACCAGTGTTGGGGAGTAAATCACTTAAAACAGCCTTGTTACTAAATGAAATGACTATTTTCAGACATTAAACTCTGAATAGCACAAGCTGATAGGTTCTTTGAACTTTTTATCTGTCAGCCAATCTGCTCACTTACATGTGAAATGGCATGCCAATCGGCTTACATGGTGTAAGATGATAGGTCCTTTAATTGGGTAGCCAAATTGCGTACTCTCTCTTTGCCTAACATTTTAATTTGCTCTGTTTGTACTTCAGCGTGCTGCGAGAGTTTTCTCTGAAACCCACCTCCACCCCAGATTTGCTACATGGGGATTGTATTTATGTCTAATTGTGCCGCAGCATGTCATAAATGCTGATGCAGCATGTACTTTGATTTTCAGCATGTGCAGCAGTATGTTCACATGCCTAACTCGGTATGTTTGTGTATGTTCTAGCAGACTCTGTACTTGCCCTGCAGCAACATCTGTAATCAATATGTCATACCCACATTAACATGCTTAATATTTATGAGAGTTGTCATGACTGAACTATATGTTCAGTAGCATGACACTAGTAGTTTCAATTGAGTAGCCTTTTTAGTAATAAGCTACTTAAAAGCAGTGTGGAGTGTCAAAATTCTACATCCAGCCTGATCTCATATAATTTACATGACTGTGGTGACATTTTTCAAAATGATATTACGTGGTTTCTTACACATATCACGGCAGTTCTGAGGTGATATGTCCACTGTGCGGCGCTAAAAGTGAGTTAAATGTTTCCCAAACTGATGACATTTTTAAGGTTAATGCTCTATCAAGTTTTAAATCAATAAAACCGAACTCCATACCCTAAATCTTAAACCTAAACCTAACTGAAAGTGTCAGAGGACAACGCAATTTTGGAATCACCCACGTTATTTGTGGCACTTGTATGACCTTTTCGGCTTACAGGTAAACTCACGTGATCTTCAGGACTCGTACCCCGATCCTTTGCATCGCAAGTGCAATACTCTATCTGTTGAGCTACCGCACAATTTGATGCCACTTAAACAAGCTTGTAAATGGAGTTGATTGATGCAAACTTTAAAATGTGTCATCTTACAAATCATGCTCTATAGTAAAATTGTTTAGTAGACTTGGGATTGATGGCTTTTTCACGCATCAATAATCGGAAGATTTTCCCCATGATTATCTAAACAGTATATATTGGGATTTTTCTTTTAGATATAAATAGGGCTGCTTAATCAATGCACAATAGTTTTTGTCTTTTTAACCATATTTCTCAACACTATTTTGGTAAAGTGTTAGCGGTAGGGGAAATTAAAGGGGGTCAGGCAATGGGTGCGTCTGGCGGATGAAAGTCATAAACAATTATTTTCTACAAATGCACGCACAGCTCATCGTCACAATTCTGCAGTGCCACAGAGTGCATCTTGCAGAGTTTTAGATTAAATTTGACCCAAATCATTATCAAAGGACAAAGATTATTTACTCTAGCCATCACTGGATGATAGATTGTAGCTGCAGACCGGTCAGAGTGCCCATCATGTTCCCTTTCCACCATGCGCCTACAATGGGCATGTGAGCGGCGGTACTGGACCTTGGAGCAGTTGAAGAAGGTCGCCTGGTCTGATGAGTCCCATTTTCTTTTACATCTCGTGGATGGCCCTGTACTTGTGTGCCATTTTCCTGGGGAACTGATGGCACCAGGATGCACTGTAGGAAGACGGCATGCGACGGAGGGAGTGTGATGCTCTGGGCAATGTTCTGCTGGGAAACCCTGGGTCCGGCCATTCATGTGGATGTCAGTTTGACACATGCAACCTACCTAAACATCGTTGCAGACCACGTAGAGCCCTTCATGGTAGTGGTGTTCTCTGATGGAAATGAATGTATTTTCAGAGGTGTGTTTTGACAGATTGAATGAAGACTATTCACGAGTACATACAGTGAAAGTGCACAATAAATGTCGTAATTTCTAATTGTTTAGTTTGTGCAGTTACACCAGTTTCATACACTAACCTGTAAACTCATCAACGTCACTTTGTTCATTCTTGAAGTACAAAAACCTTTGTAACTTTGGACTACCATCTGCTGCGCCGCATAAGCTTGTCCTCTTTGTGTGATACCGGCGTTTTTCCTACATGGGACCAGCATCAGTAAATGGTTTATCACTCTCTTGTGGTCTCCCAACGCTATTACAACACACTATTAAAGAGAAGGCCAATTTAGTGAATTGAAAGCATCCAAATTAGACTTCTAATTTAAGTGTTAGCTAATTTGAATATATAAAGATGACTAAAAAATATATCGATAAAATAACGTCCCGACAATAGTTGATTTATCAATATTTTATGACATCCTTATTGTTTCAATGTTATAAGATTTTATTTTGTGAGGAACAGGGTGAAAAGTTTTTATGATCTGTTAATTTGCAGTTTTACTCATGATTTGAGTGAAAGTGAATACAAGTAATTGTCGTTGTAGCGCCTCTAGTGTTCATTTCACCAGAAGACTGCCATGATACTTACAGTACAACGGGCCAAGTAAAAATTATTCAGCTAAAATGAATGTATATTTGCATGATTATATAAGACCAGATTGGGCATTTTAGTTTTTATTAGTAGTTTAAATTTGACTCTTTTAAATTGAGTAGTTCAAAGTACAAACTTTGGAAGCTACAGTTTCAAAATAACTTCCCCAACACTGATTTAAAGCTAAAAACTTCTGGTGACATACATGTTTCATTCATGCCTTTTTCTTTTCTTGCTTTCTGTATGTGTGGGGGGTGTGCAGTTGGAGGATAGGAGCATCGGAAGCATTGAGGCATCCCTGGCTGTCAGATCCGACTGTTCACTTCCGCCTGCACGAGAAGGTAAAATCTGCATTTCATCATTGTAATGATGCCAACTTCTGAAAACTGTTGATGTACATCAATATATGTGAATGGTGGAATTTCTGTGCACCTCAAGGAGTTTTTGGTTTTCTTGACAGAAAAATATGTGCCGTTCACGCAGAAATTCTTGTGTGCCTCCACCAGAGAGTTAATGTAAGTTGAATAATGTTTATTGTAATTTCGATATTGTGAAGACATGACTTTTGTTTGCTTCTTTTTGAAAAACAATAATTTGCTTGACAAAAATGGCAAAAATCCAACAATTATGTTGACAAGTTTAATTCTGTTTTTTGTTTAGAGGGACCAAGCCTGCTGTGCGACCATGAGGATTATTGGACATGATACAGTACTGTGCAGAGACAATCAGAGCAAATGTGTGCTTGCCCTTTGCATAAACCTGTTGTTGGCATTTCTTAATTTACAATTGCATGTCATTTAAAGAAGCTAAGCTAGAAAGTTTGTGTAGGTGTGTGATGTAATTTTGCTAGTCTTCATCAGGCTTCATAACATGTAAAATCTTTTTTATTTCATCTGTTGTTATGATGCGTTTGGCAGGTCACGTTAATAGCCGACAAAACAAATACATAACAGCACTCATTATATTATTATAAAAATATTATAATTAAATTATAATATTATTAATTTATCTATACATACCTAAGAAAATAAAAGAATGTAGTACTGTAAAAAGAAACATATTTGGGCCTCATATTTATATAAATCAAAAAATACAAATTTGATAAAGCACAGATTATAGTAAATAGGAATGTCTCAAGGGCTTTTAGCTGTTGTGAATGCAAGTTCGATGAAGTTGTCAGTTATGAAATTCACTATTTCATCTGGTGAATTTTGAAAGTGACTATATGAATGGATGTGTCACATTTAAAAGCATAATGTACATGTAAATTCTCTAATCATGACAATCATCGTACAATTTTTCACTCTTTGACAGATCTCCGTCACATTAGGATTTTCAAGCCTCTTCAATGTTATGCTGTTTATTGAATATGCTTATGCAGTATATACCTGGAACATGAGGGAATATGAAATATTATTTTAGATTAGCACAACCTGACTGAATGTTGACTGAATATTGTTAATATATATATTGTTTAGGTTTTTCATCTTTTAAAGGAATGCAAATGGGGTTAGGCTGTGGTTTAAAACAAGAAAATGAGGTTGATAATGCTTAGATAAATACATTTGTATTAAATTTTGAGTATGTTGAGCACTTTAGGACATTTATTTTTTTAAATAATATGAAAACGTTCTTAATAGATTGTAAATAAAACATGATAAAAAGCCTACATTTCAGATTGAAAGTATTATGTTTACACTGTGATTTGTGATATTGTTATTATTTTGTACAGTCAATTTTCAGTGAAGTAAATCATCAGTAATTCACACTGTTCAGGTTTGGATTTATTTGGGATTTCAATCTAGATGAAAATGAATTCTGATTGCTTTTTAATTTAAACACACTTTAGTGTATAAAATTATTGACTAAGTAGTTCAGTGACCGCTTCTAGAAACATCACTAAGTGGTGACAAATGAGCGTCTTATGTGCTATGAGTGAATCAGTGAATCATTTTGAGTCGTTCACCACCGAAATATACCAAGAGACTTTATAGTGTTTAAGCATTAAAATAACAAAGCAGATCTATAGTCTTCCTTCAGTCTGAGCATTATTAATATTTCAATAACATCCTTCTCCTTTATTAAAACTTGCATGTCTACAAATCCACTGACTTCAGTAGAAGAATTATAAACATAAAGCAGATCTACAGAATCATTTTCCTACAGTATTTAAACTGCTGAGCGTGACTTTTATCAGAAAAGAACACAATAATAGACAAATAATAATCATTGAGTTTCAATAATGTTCTTTAGTCATTGTAAAGCACATTTCACATGAGTTGAGTCGAGGCGTCTACACTCGGAGGGGCGTCACAGAGGGGCGATTTTACCAGTTTGTGGGAGGTGTGCACATTAAACATTGAAAACATGTATTTAGAAGAGAGGAAAAAAAGCTTGCAGTTGCTTTGATAGCAGAAAGTAATAAAAGGATGGGTTGAAGTGTTTTTTTGGTGAATTTAAACGAGTTCAATAACTGGAGTCTGTGATATTCATAAACGATAAGGTAATATTTAATTAAAAGGAATTAAGAGACATTCAATGTCTCCACAAATTTGGACAGTTTTTCAATATTTCTTGTTGCTTAGTACTCTCAAAGACATTATTGCTGAATCAAAAATGTGTGTAAAAAACACTTTAGTGTGACGTCACTTCATAGACTTCAATGTATTCTGCAGCACTGACGTGAGTCATGTGATGACCCTTTACAGGTATACATATCACTCACTTCATAGACTTCAATGTATTCTGCAGCACTGACGTGAGTCATGTGATGACCCTTTACAGGTATACATATCACTCACTTCATAGACTTCAATGTATTCTGCAGTGCTGATGCGAGTCATGTGATGACCATTTACCCGTATAAATATCACTCACTTCACAGACTTCAATGTGTTCTGCAGCACTGACGCGAGTCATGTGATGACCCTTTACACGTATAAATATCACTCACTTCAGACTTCAATGTGTTCTGCAGCGCTGATGCGAGTCATGTGATGACCCTTAACATGTATAAATATCACTCACTTCATAGACTTCAATGTGTTCTGCAGCGCTGACGTGAGTCATGTGATGACCCTTAACATGTATAAATATCAATAACTTCATAGACTTCAGTGTATTCTGCAGCGCTGGCGCCAGTCATGTGATGACCCTTTACAGGTATAAATATCACTAACTTCATAGACTTCAGTGTATTCTGCAGCGCTGACGCCAGTCATGTGATGACCCTTTACAGGTATAAATATCACTAACTTCATAGACTTCAGTGTATTCTGCAGCGCTGACGCCAGTCATGTGATGACCCTTTACACGTATATATATATCACTCACTTCATAGACTTCAATGTGTTCTGCAGCGCTGATGCGAGTCATGTGATGACCCTTTACACGTATAAATATCACTCACTTCAAAGACTTCAATGTGTTCTGCAGCGCTGATGCGAGTCATGTGATGACCCTTAACATGTATAAATATCACTCACTTCATAGACTTCAATGTGTTCTGCAGCGCTGACGTGAGTCATGTGATGACCCTTAACATGTATAAATATCACTAACTTCATAGACTTCAGTGTATTCTGCAGCGCTGACGCCAGTCATGTGATGACCCTTTACAGGTATAAATATCACTAACTTCATAGACTTCAGTGTATTCTGCAGCGCTGATGCCAGTCATGTGATGACCCTTTACAGGTATAAATATCACTAACTTCATAGACTTCAGTGTGTTCTGCAGCACTGACGCCAGTCATGTGATGACCCTTTACACGTATATATATCACTCACTTCATAGACTTCAATGTGTTCTGCAGCGCTGATGCGAGTCATGTGATGACCCTTTACACGTATAAATATCACTCACTTCAAAGACTTCAATGTGTTCTGCAGCGCTGATGCGAGTCATGTGATGACCCTTAACATGTATAAATATCACTCATTTCATAGACTTCAATGTGTTCTGCAGCGCTGACGTGAGTCATGTGATGACCCTTAACATTTATAAATATCACTAACTTCATAGACTTCAGTGTATTCTGCAGCGCTGACGCCAGTCATGTGATGACCCTTTACTCGTATAAATATCACTAACTTCATAGACTTCAGTGTATTCTGCAGCGCTGACGCCAGTCATGTGATGACCCTTTACACGTATAAATATCACTCACTTCATAGACTTCAATGTGTTCTGCAGCGCTGATGCGAGTCATGTGATGACCCTTTACACGTATAAATATCACTCACTTTAAAGACTTCAGTGTGTTCTGCAGTGCTGATGCGAGTCATGTGATGACCCTTTACACGTATAAATATCACTCACTTCATAGACTTCAATGTGTTCTGCAGCGCTGATGCGAGTCATGTGATGACCCTTTACACGTATAAATATCACTCACTTTAAAGACTTCAGTGTGTTCTGCAGTGCTGATGCGAGTCATGTGATGACCCTTTACACGTATAAATATCACTCACTTCATAGACTTCAATGTGTTCTGCAGCGCTGACATGAGTCATGTGATGACCCTTAACATGTATAAATATCACTCACTTCATAGACTTAAATATATTCTGCAGCGCTAACGCGAGTCATGTGATGACCCTTTACAGGTATAAATATCACTAACTTCATAGACTTCAGTGTATTCTGCAGCGCTGACGCCAGTCATGTGATGACCCTTTACAGGTATAAATATCACTAACTTCATAGACTTCAGTGTGTTCTGCAGCGCTGACGCCAGTCATGTGATGACCCTTTACACGTATATATATCACTCACTTCATAGACTTCAATGTGTTCTGCAGCGCTGATGCGAGTCATGTGATGACCCTTTACACGTATAAATATCACTCACTTCAAAGACTTCAATGTGTTCTGCAGTGCTGATGCGAGTCATGTGATGACCCTTAACATGTATAAATATCACTCACTTCATAGACTTCAATGTGTTCTGCAGCGCTGACGTGAGTCATGTGATGACCCTTAACATGTATAAATATCACTAACTTCATAGACTTCAGTGTATTCTGCAGCGCTGACGCCAGTCATGTGATGATCCTTTACAGGTATAAATATCACTAACTTCATAGACTTCAGTGTATTCTGCAGCGCTGACGCCAGTCATGTGATGATCCTTTACATGTATAAATATCACTCACTTCATAGACTTCAATGTATTCTGCAGCGCTGATGCGAGTCATGTGATGACCCTTTACACGTATAAATATCACTCACTTCAAAGACTTCAATGTGTTCTGCAGTGCTGATGCGAGTCATGTGATGACCCTTAACATGTATAAATATCACTCACTTCATAGACTTCAATGTGTTCTGCAGCGCTGACGTGAGTCATGTGATGACCCTTAACATTTATAAATATCACTAACTTCATAGACTTCAGTGTATTCTGCAGCGCTGACGCCAGTCATGTGATGACCCTTTACAGGTATAAATATCACTAACTTCATAGACTTCAGTGTATTCTGCAGCGCTGACGCCAGTCATGTGATGATCCTTTACATGTATAAATATCACTCACTTCATAGACTTCAATGTATTCTGCAGCGCTGATGCGAGTCATGTGATGACCCTTTACACGTATAAATATCACTCACTTTAAAGACTTCAGTGTGTTCTGCAGTGCTGATGCGAGTCATGTGATGACCCTTTACACGTATAAATATCACTCACTTCATAGACTTCAATGTGTTCTGCAGCGCTGACATGAGTCATGTGATGACCCTTAACATGTATAAATATCACTCACTTCATAGACTTAAATATATTCTGCAGCGCTAACGCGAGTCATGTGATGACCCTTTACAGGTATAAATATCACTAACTTCATAGACTTCAATGTATTCTGCAGCTCTGACGCCAGTCATGTGATGACCCTTTACATGTATAAATATCACTCACTTCATAGACTTCAATGTATTCTGCAGCGCTGATGCGAGTCATGTGATGACCCTTTACACGTATATATATCACTCACTTCAAAGACTTCAATGTGTTCTGCAGCGCTGATGCGAGTCATGTGATGACCCTTTACAGGTATATATATCACTCACTTCATAGACTTCAGTGTATTCTGCAGCGCTGATGCGAGTCATGTGATGACCCTTTACAGGTATAAATATCACTCACTTCACAGTCTTCAGTGTATTCTGCCGCGCTGATGCGAGTCATGTGATGACCCTTTACACGTATAAATATCACTAACTTCATAGACTTCAGTGTATTCTGCAGCTCTGACGCCAGTCATGTGATGACCCTTTACATGTATAAATATCACACACTTCATAGACTTCAATGTATTCTGCAGCGCTGATGCGAGTCATGTGATGACCCTTTACACGTATATATATCACTCACTTCAAAGACTTCAATGTGTTCTGCAGCGCTGATGCGAGTCATGTGATGACCCTTTACAGGTATAAATATCACTCACTTCACAGACTTCAGTGTATTCTGCCGCGCTGATGCGAGTCATGTGATGACCCTTTACACGTATAAATATCACTCACTTCACAGACTTCAATGTATTCTGCAGTGCTGATGCGAGTCATGTGATGACCCTTTACACGTATAAATACCGCTCACTTCTGCACATTAATCATTGTTCTGAACAATAACAAAAGCGACCTATTATGGTTTGAAAATGGCAAATTTCTCTGAAATGTGAGGAGATTGGATCCCTGAAATTAAAGAAAAAAAAAATGTTCATTCATTTATTTATTTTGTGGAATTTTGTGCAATCTTTCACGGCACACTAGTGTGCTGCAGCACAGTGGTTGGGAAACACTGTATTTACAACTACTTTTGTAAAATAATATTAAAATACAGATTTATCCTTAAAAAAAGCAAGACCTATGAGCAGAACAGACCTCCAGTGAAGACATCTGCTTGTTCTGATCCTAGAGTTGCTTCTCTGGATTGGATTGTAATCATATTATTAGCACAGAGATACTGAATCATACGGATTATAATCTGACCTGAAAGAGACCTTCGTCCACTTGCTCTGTTGGCTCCACTAGAGGGCAGGATATGAGTCTTTCACCACATGTCTGTTGTTTGTTTAGGCTAATTTAGTGTCGTAATTGCCAATGAAAGCTCATCATTTCTGTAAAACATCTCAAAATGAGTCGGAGCACTGGCATTCATGAGCTGCCCTCTATAAATGTACTGTACTTTACTCAATCCATAGTGTTCAATCCAAACTCACAAGCTCACATGGATTTAAAGCTACAGCTGACAGTAACGGCAGTATTACTGTAAACAGTTGTTTTAAAGAGGAATCTTGTGGGAAGATCTTTGGGTTGTGTTAATGCCCCGGTGTCAAATAAAAGAAATTTAATTTTGTCCACTCTCTCTCTCTTTCTACGTTTAACCAGGGGAACAAGGGCCATTCTGGAAGCACAATTAAAACCAGATGGACGTATTATGTCCAAAAGACAATAAATATCACCGGAGTTCCTGTCAGGAGGACCACCAGCATTTAAACCTTTATGTGCCAATGCTGTACATACACAAACACACTTTAAGTATTTTTTATGTACTGTAGCATTTTGTCAATTTTTATCATTCCAGGTTTTATGCATACTTTGCTTAAAAACATTTTAGTTTTTTGTATGTGTATGTTCATATGTGGATTTATGTCTCTTATGTCACTTCAGAAAGGTGCATG